>NC_140911.1:3494006-3794006 GCF_045865225.1 Trachurus japonicus
TGGCCCTCTCAAAATTTCCCAGAGGAAATTTTCTAGTTTCCTTCTGTTACAGCATTGTCGCAGCTCTGGTGGCGTTGTAGAGACTGTGTGAGTGAGTCTCAGGGTCTCAGAGCCACAACAAACGCGCTGCAGTATTTTGAATTTGACTGCAGTAACACTTTCAGCCACAGTCTCAGTCACAAACAGCTCCTTTAAAAAAAATCCCTCATTGACTCAGTGCATTGTTTCCTGCAGACAGACACTCACCCAGACGAGCAGCTGCGTCATCACCACGTCGGCCTGCTGACAGGCGGCGTGCAGCGCGGAGCCGGGCAGCCGCAGCGCCAGCAGCGACCGGCAGGACAGCGCCAGGCTGAGCGGAGCGTTCATGTCCTCCTTGGCGCAGTGGGCCAGCAGCAGCAGCAGCCGGGGGAGGTTGTGCTCCATCACCGCCAGCAGGAGACGGCCGGAGAGTGTGATGTCTGGGCCCTCGCCGGGCGTGGGCGGAGGCAGCGGCGCCACGAACAGTTTCTGCTCGTATTTGGCTCGAATCCAGGACTCGCGCTCCTCGCTGAAGCACAAAGAGACGGAGACACAGGGAGGAAAACAGACACAAGGGTTTGTTTTTGTTTTGTTTTTTACAGATGCAGCTCAGATCTACACACACACACACACACACACTGCTGCAACATGTCAGTTAAAGGGATAGTTCAACATTATGGCAGATTGGCCCATTGCCATAATCGCTATAATCGCTATAGTCATAGCAGTAGGTTCGTTACCTTTAATTGTCGGTGCAAGCTATTTTTAGAACGGCGGAGCAGAGCCGTGAGCTGCTCAGAGCTACGCTACGGAGGCTCATGGGATTTCTTGGTTTGGTTTGACCTGCACATTCACCACGCTATGAGACAATAACAGAACGTTACCAGCCAGAGTTGCATCAACCAGGGCAAAACTCTCAGGTGTTTCCTCAGGCAAGGACAACAGTTCAGTGTCAACAGATAAAACTTGATGGGATAAAAGGCAGGATCTGATGTCCTTGATTTTGGTTCTGAAGTGGTCTGCAAAGTTCTCACAAAGATCATCTGTTGGTGTCTTAAAAACGTTGTTAGAATTTGAATTAGCACCTGTTAAAATATCAAAAGTGGAGAAGAGGAACCGGGGGTTGTTTTTATTGATGGTGATGAGTTGTGAGAAATGGGAAATTCGTGCCTTTTTGACTGTATTATTATAAGTTTTGAGTTGTTGACGTAAAATCTCGTAATGAATTGTTAATTTACTTTTCCTCCATCTTCTCTCGGCACTCCTGCATTTTCTTTTCAGTTCATTGATTTCATTGTTTTTTTCTCCACGGGGGTGTTGGTTTTCTTTTTACTGTTTTTAGTTAAAAATGGAGCTACTGAGTCCAGAGTTGACTTCAGTCTGCTGTTAAAATTATCAACGATAAAATCACAAGGTGCAGGTAAAATTTCAGCAGGAGTGCTCTGTAAAATCTCCATAAAATTTGCAGCCACTTCAGAAGTAAGATAGCGCCTCCTCACCGTTCTCACTGGGGCGTCCTCTCGGTTAAAACGGGTGATGCTAATAAATACACAGTAATGGTCAGACACAGCCAGGTCGACAACAGAGGACACACCGATGGACAGGCCATGGGTTATGACCAGGTCCAGGGTGTGTCCTCTGTTGTGAGTCGGCTCTGAGACGTGCTGCTTAAAATCAAGACAACTTAAAAGATTTTAAAATTCTCTGGATATTGGATCCGAGATAACATCAACGCATAAATTAAAATCCTGCTAAAAGAGGTGTGAATAATAGATAAAAGTTCTGAAAATTCACTGATAAAAGAGCTAGAGTGATGGGGTGGTCTGTATACGGTAATGCATACGGTAATGCATATATGCATATACCAAGATGTATTTGTGGTTTTGAGAACCTTTGGTTTACATGTCCTCTCTCAAACACATTAGGAGAGGCTCCGTTTCTTATTTAATCTCAGAAGCACCAGGGTTATTATATTAAAGCAACACTATGTAGTTTCTCAGCTGTAAAATAATGTTTCTAAACGTATTTAAGTGGTTGAAAAACTGTTAATAAGATGAATCGGTTGCTGGATTGTTGATGGAGCCGATGCTGGTGCTGTGCCGGTACTGGTGCCAAGCAAAGAGGGTTTTGTATGTTACTGGAGCTCTAGAGGACCACGGTGGCGCTGCGTTCCTACCCGGTCAGGGAAGTTACAGAGTGCAGTTGCAGCCGGCGAGACCTCGCTGAAGCTGCAGCGGGGTCGCGATTCATCATATTAACTGTTTTTTCTACCACTTCAATGAGTTTAGAAACATTATTTTAAGGTTGAAAAACTACATAGTGTTGCTTTAAAAACTAAAACTAAAACTAGCAGTGAAAAAATAATTTAGTTAACTGAAATAAAAATGACAGCAGAGCAGATGTTGGCTGTCGCATAAGCAAGAAGAAAGTTAGCTCAGAGTGCGTTTTATGATTTGCTACAAATGACTAAAGTTGCAGGAAGAAAACAAAACACCACAGCCTGATGTGAGACTTATGGCCCTTTTCCACAAGCTCGGCTCAACTCGGCTCGGCTCTACTTGTTTTTTTCCTTTTCCACCAGCCTCTAGTACCTGGTACTTTTTTGGTACGACCAAAGACGGTTTATAAACCAAGACCTTCCATGAGGAGTCAGCTTCCTGTATGATGTCACGTGGGCTTCTGCACGGCCACGCCCCTTTAGGGAGACCAGAGGCAGCCTGGGGTGTATTGACTCCAATGGGACAATTTAACATGAACACCGATTATGGTCGATTCTTTCTCCCCACAATCACTTCAGTAAATTTTGGACTCATTTTTCACAAGCCACATCTCTTCTGAACAGTTTGACACGAAAATGGCAATTTTCAGACGGACACATCAGGAGAAAATCCACTTCGCTCAAGACCTGTCTTTGTCTCTACGACACACTCTCGCCAGATTTGGCACAGATCTCCTAGGCAACGTCAAACAAACGGCCACGAACTCCCGTGAAAGTGATTTAAATTATTTTCGTCATGCTAAATATGACTGTTAGTAGTGTAAATATTTAATGTTATCATAAGAAAATATAAACATCTCACTTTCATCTACCTACAAATTGTATAAATCCACACACACGTTCACAGACGAGGTGGGGTGACGGTTGGCCACGCCCATTTAGAGAGACAGGAAGTGTCACCGTTTCTATCATTGGAGCAGCCTCTCATGGAGTATCTTTCCGTATATTGAATATCTTTGGTACCGCCTCAGCCCGGGTTCCAAGCAAGCTGAGGCTTGTAAGTTCTTAAAGGGACAGTGTCCAAAAAACTTTGCTGTGTGGATTTCTACATTTCCGACCGGTTTGATGCACGGGACAGTGTTGTTCATCCCAACAAGTGTAACTCAGTATTCTGAATCACACTTTGTTGGGGTCCTTTAAATCTCATCCTGTCTGTCCTGCAGCATCTTTTCTCACCGTGTGGCGTCCGGAGCCGGTTTGCGGCGGCCCAGCGTGCGCGCCTCCCAGATGCTGTTGACCATGTGGTTGCCGATGGCGCGGAGAACCAGCGTCATCTCCCGCGGCAGGTCGTCCAGGTCCAGCGAGCGGACGCGCGTCAGGTGGGTCCCCAGGTTCCTGTGGATCCCCGAGCACTCGATGCAGATGAGAGCGCCGAGGTTCAGACTCGCCCACGTCGGGTCTTTGGAGAGAGAGAGAGAGAGAGAGAGAGTGGTCACATGAACGGTTCAGGACGAGCTGAGCTATGTGAGTTTATGGTTAAAAGAGTTTGGCCACGTTGTCACAACGTTGTTTTAAGGCCGGGCTGTGAGAAACATGTTTTCCCCTGAAACTGTGGTGCCTTTAATGTCCTACAACACATGTGTCAAACTCAAGGCCCACGGGTCAGATGTGGCCCGCCACGTCATTTTATGTGGCCCGCGAGTGCTTAATTATGTCCAGTTATCTTTGGCCCGCATGATAATATCTAATTATGGCCCGCCGGTATGTTGCACGTAGCTACCACTAAAACTACAAATCCCACAATGCACTGCCAGTGCACGTCTATCAGGGGGCCGCGAGGGCGAGTCCTTGTCCCACTTGTTCATCAGCACCAGCAACCTGATCCTCTGTTGTCAATTGAGAGGGTGATCGACGATGTGCTTTTTTTTTCTTGCCGTTATGAAACACACAGCAGACAGCGCGAGTGCAGCCGAACAGCAGAGTTCCTCTGACAGCTCCTCTGTGGAGCTGCAGGTGAACACTGGGCAACGCTGGAGAACACAGTACCGTACTTTTTTCTTTCTTTTTTTTTTAGCAGCGCCGTTGTTACAGGTGATGCACACGCAGACGTCCCTTTACGTTTGTCGTCTGACCGTCTGTCACTGGACTGCGCTGCATGACTGTCACATATGTCTAACTTCCTGCTAAGAAACGAATGACTGATATGACTGAAGGCACGAGTGTAAGTCTGCACGTGTCGTCAAGCCCCCATAAGTTGACACACAGAAGTAAAAAAAATATTAATCGATATTAACCAGTCAAAGTTCTTGATATTGGTTAATGGTTAATCATGTGCATCCCTAAATGACTATGGAAAGCTGCAGATAGAGCCATTAGAAATGAATGCAACTGATTTTTTTTTTTAATGATTATTGTTGTTTTATATGCAATAACTTACAAGCTTTATTAGTTTTAGGTTCAATATGTGCAAAAAGGTCATTTCAATAAGTTCTCAATAAACAACCATGTGGCCCTCGACTTGTACCATTTTTTTAAATTCTGGCCCGCGGCGTATTTGAGTTTGACACCCCTGTCCTGTCAGAGGAATATTCACCATTTCATCTATTTTGTTTGGTATACGTTTGGTTTAATTCTGGAGAACATGTGTGACACTTTTAGCTCATTACATTTCCTAAAAAGCTAAAAAGATTTCAGTTTCAGATTTCAGATTCCAGGAAAATCTTAATATTCTGTCATAGCTCTTTTCTCACATGAGACAGAACCACTGGTCTAGACAGTGATTCCTGTTTTGTCATTTGTCAGGGGGCGACACGTCATTTAGTAGAAAGAGCAACTAGATTTTAAAATATGTCAAATGCTGATTTATGATCCGAACCAGTGAAGTTTTATTCTTGTAACTCTCCAAAGCCGTGGATCCTGCTCTCAAACTGTAGCTTCATTCTGATTTTACAGCGAATGTCCAGAGAGAAAACAACAGGTTTGTCTGCAGCGATGATGACACATGTTCAAGGCTGAAGTGAGACACGATGGGAAATGTTCCAGAGACACGACACGAGTACCGAGACAAGAGAAGCTGTTAAGTGTGTGAGTGTGTGTGTGTGTGTGTGTGTGTGTTACTCACTCGGAGCGTCACAGTCGACACAGAAGTTGTTGCCCTTTGCGTTGCGGATCGCCTGCAGAGCCACGGCGTCACTCTGGCTGTTCCTGCGAGCCTGTAGAAAACACACACACACACACACAATATACAGTACATGGATTAAAAAAAGGAAACCCCAGCAGAGAGCTTCCCTCTGCGATATCAGCGCCGCTAACTGCTCTCATTACTAATAACAATGATTATCATTTTGCAGATCTCTGAGTGAAACGCTGAGCTGGATCTCTGTAATCACTGTAATGACCATTTAAAGCTGTAACATGAAGGGCTGCGGCTTCCCACCATTTATACTCTGCTGCTCTCACACAGGGAGCTGCTGGGTAAATCATTCACTACCATCACATTAGTGGGAATTTGCATTTTTAGAAATGATTGAACTAATTCAACAGCAGGACTCATGAAGGAGGAGGAAAGAGAGAGAGAAGCTACAGGTATGAACCAGTTAGAGACAAAAAACCTCGGATGGAAACACAGAACGACAGTCAAGATAAAGGAACTGGTGAAACTTCAAAATGAAAAGTAGGCTAAGTGTGTTTATTGATGTGAAGAAAAAAGGAACAACAATATCTTTGTCCTAAATGACAGCGTTTTATTTCTCTGAAAAGCTAAAGTGAACTCGGTGAGATCGACCCTCGGAGGCCTGAGGGTTCGAGTCAACATCGATGGTCACTTCAGGGCTGTACATCACCCACAATGCATTGCAATGGTGCAAAAACAGAAAACATCCGTGGGGTCGGCAGTGCCCTTGCTGAATCTCAAACACCGGTTGTTTGTTTACCACCAAAACAGAAGAAATTGATTGGAAGGGGCCAGTGAATATTCAATTAGACTTTAGCAGAGCAAACAATTCACATGTGTCAGTAGAAATATATAAGAACGAACTAGATCCGCAGCAATTAATCGATTAATCGCACAATAATCGATTATAGAAATTATAGATTTTTAAGGGTTAATTATCTGATTCCAGCTTCTTAAATGTGAATATTTCTGGTTCCTTTGTTCCTTTACGACAATAAACTGAGTCTCTCTTTGGTTTGTGGACAAAACAAGACATTTGAGGACGTCGTCTGGTGGTTTGAGAAACACTGATTGATGCTTTTAAACATTTTATTGACCAAACAACTGATCGATTAATCGTTTAAATAATCGACAGATTAATCGATAATGAAAATAATCGTTTGTTGCAGCCCGAATAAGAACTTATTTGTCACAAACAAACTTATGTCTTAAGAGATTTTTTATCTGACGTCTTATATTCATTTCTACTCAGTTGGTGCCTGTGTAGATGTGTAGTTTAATATGGCATTCTTTGTTTCTATGGACAGAGAGTATTGATGAGTATTATTAGAGTAGCTACTTATTGAATTTCCACCGTTAATCAGCCAGTCCGGCCCCCGCTTGTTTGTTTTTGTTTTTTTTAGCAGCCGTTCTGGTTGTGTGGCCGGTCCATCGCTGTCTGCAGGTGTTTCTTATTATAATAAGATGCAGTGCAGCGCTACACCTACAACATGTGGTCGACCTGTGATTGTCTGGGCTGTTTACGGTTCAGTTTATCTCTTTAAACTCCTCCCCCGCCCACGTTCCCTCTGCTCTCCGTGTGACGTGTTACCGAGGGCTGAGGGGAAACTCAGACTGCTGTTGGAACGCAGCCCAGGAGTTCACGACGTCCATTTGAAGCTGTGAGTTTTTATAACAATGAAAATATGCACTCTGCAAATATGCAAACTGTAGAGGGAGCTCCGTGGAGAAAAAAAGAAGTGACCTAACCAGACTTGCATAAAGCCCGTTATTAGTGAGTTTGTGTTTCTGACCGGCGATCGGTCGCCCCCGACTCGAGCACAGAAACCTGCACCAACACATTTGTTCGTTTGGCACTGATGCATTGATTGGTAACGATTGTTTCAGCTGCAGTTTTTCTTTAAGTGCTCAGGAGAGAAAACCAGGATGTAAATCCACAGCCAACAATAAGATCAGACAGCAGATAACGTCACTAGAAAAATTCACTTTACACTGCAGGAGACAAGAGTTCAGCTACGACCGCTGCAGCCTGAGGTACAGTATGGAAGTATGTAGCCTATGTACTGTAAGTATTTCCACTATTATGGTCTAGGATAGTTTATGCCTTTAGTCATATTTATGTGCATTCAAAGGGATAGCTCAACATTTTGGCAAATTGGCCCATTGCCATAATCCCTATAGTCATAGCAGTAGGTTCATTAATTGTCGGTGCAAGCTATTTTTAGAACGGCGGAGCAGAGCCATGAGCTGCTCAGAGCTACACTACGGAGGCTCATGGGATTTCTTGGTTTCCCTCATCAAACTGAGATAATAACAGAACGTTACCAGACAGAGTTGTTTTAGAAAAAAATATAAAAATAGCTTGCACCGACAAATAAAGGTAACGAACCTACTGCTATGACTATAGCAATGACTATTATGGCAATGGGCCAATTTGCCAAAATGTTGAACTATCCCTTTAATGGGAATTCATTTGCACACTAATGCATCAAGTTAAATCTCAGTTTTTGCAGTTTTACAAAACTAAAATATTGATTTTGACTGTTTTGTTTGCAGCTCAGGTCTCAATCTGCAAACACACACAGACACAATGATTTTATTAAACAAACTATTTATTCTGTGTGTGTATTTGTGTGTGCATGCCTCTGGCAACAACTACAGCCTTAAGAAGAAGTGTGTAGTGTTGCCTTGCAGCCGGCGTCGGGCGGAGCAGATGGAAGCTCAGACACAGACACACTTCCATGCCAACATGGCTGCTCCTGGTTTTGTGCGGCTCCGGCCCATTTGCATAAAAACAAACCTCAGGTGTTCGACTCAGAGCGGCGCAGCCAGGTAGCTGTGATACCATTAGAGTAGGCACATCTTGAGCTAATATAATATTCATTAATATTTAGTCTCTTGTGGATTAAATCATCACTGTCCTTTAGGGCACACACACACATATACACACACACACACACACACACACACACACACACAGATACAGATACTGGGAGAATATGATTGCAGGATACAGAAACTGTTTTTTATGACGGTATATGTGGGAGTAATCGATCGATATGATTTGTTTGCATATGTGTTGAAGGTATAAATCTATACAGACCTCGCCCACTTTATTCTAATCATGTGTTTCTCATGCAACACAACAGGAATGAGTTATTATATCTTCTATTATATTATATTCAAACAACCCTGCATGGACAGTTCCTACAAAAACAAGAGAAGAGAGAGTGTGTTGTGTTGTGTTGTGTTGTGTTGTGTTGTGTTGTGTTGTGTTGTGTTGTGTTGTGTTGTGTTGTGTTGTGTTGTGTTGTGTTGTGTTGTGTGTGTTTTTCTTGCCTTGTTCTTGCTGCTCTCACACAGCTGCAGACTGGCCAGGATCTGACTCTCGATGGCTTGGACCCAGGAATCCCTCTCCTCCACGCTCTGGGCTTCAAAGTGCCACGTCTGGCCGGTGCTCGACACGACGAGGAAGTCGAAGTTATCCTCATCTGACACGGAGGCAAAAACAAAAACAAAAAAACTTCAAAACATCAACACACCACAGAGAGTCGGTATTTTTTGAAGGGTTGAAGCACCGGTGAATTATTCAAACAGGAGGGTAATGAGGTTTGAAAACATCTGCAAACACCGCTCGAGTATTTTAGAGTTCATTTTATCCGTGCAACAACAAAAGCTTGACGTTGACCTTGATGTGATCATAGTTACCTGTCTTGCTTACGTTTCTTAAGCTACCAAAGCTTTTCAGTTTCCACATTTTGCGCTTGGCTGAATCGGACGATGTCGTGGTAAAAGCCCAAAAGAGACAGAGAGGAGACGATACACGTTACATATTACAAAAGGAAGCATTCAAGTTAGTTTTTTTCATATTTAAATATATCAGAATTAGGGATGTCACTACAATTAATCACGGTATTAAATGCCACAATTATTTAATTGTAAAGGTTCCTAAATACCGTCACTTTCCAAAAAAGATGATGTCGGAACCATGTCGGCAGATCAGCTCAACTCACACAGAATGTGAACAAAGTTACGTTCATTATGAACGATATGAATCGTCACCTGCGGGATAACCACCTTGCTTTGTACTCCAGAGTAAAGGTAAAGACACAGTAATGGGTTAAATTATGTTAATGTCAATTTACCTAACGTAACACTAAACTGGTAGGAATTTAAATGTTAGTGCCTCATTTGTAAGAAAAAAAAAAGATAAAAAAAAACTTCAACCATTTTAATACTTCAAACATTTCCTCTGAAGGAATAATAATTGGTCCTATATTAATAGATACTTTAAATAATTTGTTTATATAATTGGTAATGCAATTATATCTTGACTATATTTGATTTTACACATCCATAGTGTTGTAAAACTATTGAATATAATAATCGTAATAATCATAATTATTTCTCTGACAATAATCGTACCAAGAAAATCTATAATAGTGACATCCCTAATCAGATTTTTTTCTGTCTTGCTCACCGTCTGCTGGGCCGCCGGCTGCGTCTCCTTTCTGGTTCATGCTCTTCTTCCTGCGATGCTTCTTCCTGTCGGTCACCGGGGAGGCCGAGCCCACGTCTTTGGTGGAGGACGAGCTGGAGACGCCTTCCACTGCAGAGTCTGTGGCCAGAGAAAAGTCAACCCTGACAATTGACCTATGGCTAAGCCACGCCCCCAAACGCGATGAGCCAATCACAGTGCGCATAGCTAGCCCATACACTCGGACATTCTCTGCTTCCACGTCCATTGAAATGCATTGCAGTTAGTCAGTTTTCATTCGTTTTTATATGTTTTTTCGTGACATTTTAAGTTTAAAATGGTCAAACGGTGTGCATGGGGTACATGCAACTCCGACATTAGGTATCCCGAGAGGCTGGGCGACGGGGTGGATTTTTTTTACCTTTTCCCAAGCCACATCTCAACCGAGAGAAGTGTCTGCTCTGGATGAAGTTATGCAGTAGACCACAACACCAACTAAACGTGGATAAAATGAACAAGGATATCTACATCTGTTCTAAGTTAAGTCAACAACGTATTTGAGGCAACATATTGTCAGAGATGTTTAGATGTTAGCCAGCATCACAACTAAGCATAAAGCCCGCTAGCTTAATGCTAACGTATAATGTAAAACTCCATAGATAGGCTAACAGAAATTAGCCCGTCGCTATCGCCGTTTCGCGGCAACCGACAGCCATAGCAGTCAAGCTAAGTGAAGTTTTGGTGACTTCGAGATGATATTTAATCTTTATGTCTCCAAAAATCATCAATTGCCTCCTGTGAAATGTCTCCTACTGTGACAGTTTCCATAGCGCCTGTCACTTGACTGTTTGTCCGAGTGAGTGGAGGGGGCGGGGCTTAGCCAGAGGTCAATTCAATCTGGTGCACGATGATTTTTTTCTTTTTTAAACTACCATTCACACTCAGGGGTTTCACACCAGTCTGAAAAAGTGTCTGGTGACGATTTGAGCAAATGCAGAGTTTCAAGAAAAGTTAGAAAGCAGAACAAGAAAGAACAAGTTGTGTGAATTTTGCTTCGAGGCTCAATAAAGTAAAGTATTTCTTATCTTTGAACTCTGGGAAGAGATGGTCAAGGCTGAGTTCACTCCAACGCCAGACCAAATAATTAATAGACTTAAAAAAAAAACTGAAGAAGGATTACTGAGACGGCAAAAAAGCAAAAAATGTGAGCGGGACCCGTCTGCAGGGACAACGGCGCAGCCTTTGGTCCAATCCAGACCGGAAGTTGAGCTTTTTTCGTGTGTCTTATTCATTATATTATATATATTATTTACATAATATAATATATTAATTGCAAATTGATGAAAAGTTAACATTGTAACTGTGTTTTTTCTTCTTCTAATGATTAACTTCTCAGTTTCACATACTGTAAAGTCGTGTGAATGATTGTTAAAGTGTTTTAAATCTGACCACTTAATGCAAAATAAAGACAAACATCCTCCTCTCTTCTTTTATACGTATTCAGTTTTAATCTCCATAATCCACTTGGTTTAATATATATATACTTTTTTAAAATTATCACTTTATGGTGGATCGCAGACTTCAGGTAGATCTGATTACCGGTGAGGAGCAGCGAAAAATAAACACGGAGAAGATCAACTTCTGGTTGAGACTTAGGGTGTGGATTGGATTGGCCATAGATCTTTTACATTTATTCAGTTTTAATCTCTGCAATTTACTTGTTTAATATATATAAATTCTCGTTTTATGACGGATTGCAAACTTTTATTTCGGATGCAAACTCTAGGTAGATTACAATACCGGTATGGAGCGGCGAATAATATACACGAAGAAGACCAACGTCTGGTTTGGATTGGACCTATGGCGGCGCATTTGTCCCTGTAGACGGGTACTCTTGAAAAATGTTGCCATTGTTGTGTTTTACTTCCTCCTATGTACCACAGAGTAATGTCCTCCCAGTTTGGTTCCACTTAAAGGAGAATTCCGGTCATTTTGACCCCTAAATCGTTGTCCTGATGGTCACCCAGTGTTGGTTGGAGCAAAAAACGCGACTAAAATTGATGCAGGCAAACCGGAGTTACACCATGGCTACCCGGCGCTAGGGATAGCGACAACGCTAACCCATGGGGGCAATTCTTTCAACCACAACAAACACTCAGAAAACAATCAAATATCTCTGGTACAAGACTGGAATCCTTGGACACACCACTGAACTCATATAGTGTACAGTATAAACAGTATAAACTTTGTGTTTTTGCATGTAGCCACTCACCTCAGACAGCCGAACTCTGGAACATCCTGGAAAGACATTACTATCCGATCACAGAGCGCCTTCTCTCCCCGACACAGAAACAAACACTTTCTCCTCGTTGTGATGATTTCTTTACTAAAATAAACGGTGGAGCAGTGCAGTGGTAATGTCCAAAATATCTCAGACCTTTTATTGTTGTGGTTGATAGAATAGGCTATATGCCCAGCTGGCTAAAATCCAGGAAGTAGTGGTACTTCCTGGTTGGTACTGCCTGAATTTCAGCCAGCTCCTTTATTTCCTGTTGTACATGATTGGCCAAACTGATTAATCCCGGTGTGTCTGACCTCAAAACAATAATCAGACACACCTGGCTGGCTGAAATTCAGAAAGTACCAACCAGGAAGTACCACTACTTCCTGGTTTTTAGCCAGCTGGGCATATAGCCTATTGCCCCCATAGGTTAGCGTTGTGGCTATCCCTAGCGGCGTCTAGCCATGGTGTAACTCTGGTTTGCCTGCATCAATTTTACTCGCGTTTTTTTTTTTTTTGCTCCCCCCAACACTGGGTGACCATCAGGACAACAATTTAGGGGTCAACAATGACCGGAATTCTCTTTTAAACTGGTGTGAACGCTGCTGGTTCTCCAGAAAACACAGAAGTTCAGAGACTCCAGAACATGAACCAGAACCAGAACCCGAGCCGTGTGTGTCTGAAGCCGACCACTGAGGATCTCCACTCACCGACGCTCTGAGCGTGGTTGGACAGCGTGGACGGACATCGCTGGACTCCTCTGTTGCTCCTCAGGAAGAGAGCTCCGCCCAGTCCCTCCATCTCCTCCACCTGCAGCAGGCTGCTGGCGCTGACGGGGACTGGACACACCACAGCAACCAGACACTCAGTAACACTCAGAGTCATTAGAGCAAGGGGATAGTTCACCCAAAATTGAAATGTCACTCATTATCTACTCACCCTCATGTGGACTAAGAGCTGGGAGAAGTTTCAGAGTCCTCCGTGGCTTCTCTGAGTTACAGGGGGTCTCGGCGTAGCAGTGCATGTCCATATAACGGTTGCAAATGGATACCAACTGTCTTCGTAACAAAAAGACACACCAAAAAACATCCAAATACCTCCATGCTGCTCGTATGTAATGTCCCTCTTGTATTGAAGGCCCGAAATGTGAAATTAAATAAGTCTATATTTCAAGCTTGTTTTGTAGCGGAGGCTTCTCAAAGCTCCTCTTCCCGGTTTGTCCAAATTTGATGAACCGGGAAGAGGAGCTTCGAGAAGCACGGACATTACATACGAGCAGCATGGAGGTATTTGGATGTTTTTTGGTGTGTCTTTTTGTTACGAAGACAGTTGGTATCCATTTGCAACCGTCATATGGACATGCACTGCTACGCCGAGACCCCCTGTAACTCGAAGAAGCCACGGAGGACTCTGAAACTTCTCCCAGCCCTTATTAGTCGACATGAGGGTGAGGAGATAATAAGTGAAATTTCAATTTTGGGTGAACTATCCCTTTAAATATAAATCAGTGTTTCTGAGATTTTAAACAAATCCATCACCAAAGAAAAACACAAGACTCGCACAAAACTTGTAAAATCCCTGATGGTGCTGTTTTTGCAGAGGTTTTGTTTTGCATTCTCTTGCAACTTTTCTCTCTCTCTCTGGTTCAGAAGTCTTAAAATCCAGGGACCAGGACTCTGAGTCCCAAACTCTACTTTATTTTTTTCTTCTTCTTTTCTTTTCTTTTCTTTTAACTTCAGCAGCTCAGGGTCATCGAGTTCTGTTTCACCTGCAGCTTCACAAAGAAAAGAGCCGTCGTGCAGATTTCTTTCTCACTGTGCACGACGCTGTTAAACACCACAGTCAGGTGAAATATGAAATACATTTAATTACAGCTTCTCCATGGCTGCACAGGCAAGAAGCATAGAATCATATTGTGCAAGTGAAGTTTTAATTTGATACTATTCCTGATTCCTTTTCTGGTCCTCTTTCTCACTATGTTGTGTTTTGTTTTTGGTCCAGTCTTTGTCCTTTTCTATAAATGTTGATATGATAATTTGCATATTTATTATAAAGGCTATCATGTTGTTTATTAGTTGTTTATTGACTCCTTTATAGACATGGAGAGCTTGTGTCAGATTTGTCATGATCAAACTTCCAAAATCAAATCTGTGGTGTTGGAAAATAGTTTAACTTTGATGCTTAAAGGAATAGTTCACCAAAAAATGAAATTCAGTCATTAGTGGCTCACCCTCATGCTGATGAATACTCCGGAGTAGTTTTTTATTCCTCAAAGTGCATCTGGAGACCCGGGAGAGTCAATAGCACCCGACACAAAAACGTCCATAAAACTACACAAGAACCATTTAATATTCCACCACACTGCTCGTCCACTGCAATCCAAGAGTTTACTGGAAACAACCTCATTTAGGACATGTTTACAGCCTAAACAGTCCTGGATTGAATTTGCCTCTGGACTATCTCCCTTCAAGACACTTGGATTGCAGTGGACGAGCAGTGTGGAGGAATATTAAATGGTTGTTGTGTAGTTTTATGGACGTTTTTGTGTTGGGCGCTATTGACTCTCATATAAGGATTTCGTTGGACTAGGAACCGGCCTCCCGGGTCTCCAGATGCACTTTGAGGAATAAAAAACTACTCTGGAGTATTCATCAGCATGAGGGTGAGTCACTAATGACTGAATTTCATTTTTTGGTGAACTATTCCTTTAATGTCCAGATTAAACATCTGCACTAGCTGAAATTTTATGAATTGTATTTCTTTTATATGAGAGTGTGTGTGTGTATTTATGTGTGTACATATATATATATGCATATATATAGGTGATAGTTTGTATATGTGTATATATGTATAGGTATATTTTATTTTATACTTTATTTTACTCTTTTATATTATTGCTACATCTGTCTGCATTAGCTAAGCACTTTCTTTCAGAATGTTTGGAGCAGCTGACAGATGAATTTCCTTCGGGATTAATAAAGTATTTATCTATCTATCTATCTATCTATCTATCTATCTATCTATTGCATCTATCTAAAAAAAAAAAAAAATCTAAAAAATCAAAAAAAAAAATTTCCCCTCATCGTCTCAAGGAGTTCAGATAGAAACGCTGTCTGCCCCCTCACCTGGGCTCAGTCCCTCGGGTCCAGGGTCTTTGACTCGCCCGTTGAGGCCGAGCGGAGGCGCGGCTCGCGGCGGCCGCTTCCCCGGCACCTTGACGGTCACACGCAGCAGGTCCATCTCCTTCCCCGGCGTGTTGAGCATGTAGTCCTGCCAAAGCAAACAGCTGCCATGAACCGTCAGACACCAGCTGTCACATGCAGCCGCCCACTCTCTGCAGATTAGAAAGCTCTGGGGGACCGGTGATGAGAATAACAGCCTTATAAATAAACGGCGTTACTAACGGCGCTACTTTCTTCAGTAACGAGTAATCAAAAACGTTACTCTTTCTCCTGTTGTAACGCCGTGACCGTTTCTGACAATAAAATGCGCACGTCCACATAGATGCAAGTTATTAGTGGATCTATAGACATATATAACAACAACAACAACAACGGCTGATTAAAGTATCATATCTATAAAACTTAAGTTGATAAGTGTCTGTAGCATTGTCCCACACAACAATGCAGTGTAGTGGAGATAAGTGCACAATGTTAATAATAATGATTTGTTCTATTAAGTGTCAGTTTCATTCATTTAACATATTCAGTGTTGAGTTTCATTACATACAGTTGAATTTAAAAGTGTCATGAGGGGGTCCATGTAAAAATGACTATTTGCACTGCAAAAACTCAAAATCTTTCCAAGAATATTTGTCTTATTTCTTGTCAAAATGTCTCAATTTTAGTCAAAATTAATCTCTTTCCACTTTAAATAAGACTTAAAATAAGACTCATCAATCAAAATCTGCCAGTGAAAGGAAGTTTTTTGTGCTTGTAATAAGAAAGAAAAACTTGCTCCATTATCAGATTGTTCTACTTATTTCAAGTAAAAATAGGCTTGAAATAAGTAAAAAGTGTCTAAAAACAAGCTACTTTATGTGATGAGTCTTATTTTAAGTATAATTAGATTTGTTTTGACTAGAAATAAGACAAATATTCTTGGTAAGTTTTTGAGTTTTTGCAGTGTGGGCATTTTATTTGAAAAAAAAAAATGCAATAGTTGCTTTTCCTGGTAGTGAGTTACTTTTATAACGTTGTAACTCAGTTGGATGAGTTGGGTCACATACAGGGTGTGGAAATCACCACATCGTCAGCTAAAGTGAAAATGGAAATAAAAATGGCCGACTTCCTGTTGCTTTTAGGGTATAGGTCTTATTGACTTTTTTGTACATCTGGGTGTGATACATACGTGCACCAATTTTCATCCGCCTACGCCAACGTCACTCTATTCATTCTTAGCAAAATAAAATTTCAAGGGGGCGCTGTTGAGCCAATTATTCCCGTCCATGTCCAACAACTTGAAATATGAAACTTTTGTGCAGAGTTTCATGAGTGTTTGAGCATGGGAAAGGCTCCAAAAAGGTGATTGTTTGGAATTAAGTATCATAATAATAATAAACAGACCGATTACTTTTTAGTTAGTAAGTAACTCACGTTGACACTGGAGTGGTAGGACAGGATGCCGTCGTTGGACAGAGTGACGTACTTCTTCTTCCACTCTTTGTTGAGCGAACTCCCGCTGCGCTTCAACAGGAAGCCCTGATAACGGAGGAGAGGAAATTATCTCTGAGTCTCATGAGTTCATCTAACATTATATTATATTATATATATATATATATATATATATATATATATATATATATCTGTGCAGCGTGATGAAGAGTTCTGGCTGCCAACAACTCAACTCCCACCGGATGTTCATCATCAGGGCGAAACTTCACGATGATGAAACTCCCTGCACACGTTTTTTTTTTTTTTGATTCTGACGGTCGTTAGATTCATTCATCATATCTGATTCTGTGTCAAGTGTAAATGTGAGATCCGTGACCGACCGGCTCCTACCTGTTTGATGGGGATGGAGCGCCCGCTGCCCAGATCTCCTTTATAGTCGGCACTTCTTCTGTTGGAGTCGCTGCCTCTCCGACCCTGGACACAAACGCAACGGCTGCATCAGATTCGTTCAAAACATCCGAATGTGAAGAAGATTTGTTATTCTACCAGAGGATGTGTGCAGAAATGTCATGCTATATGGAAACCTTTCTGAAGATGCATGGAGATGTTGGACGCCACTAATATTCAAGTTTTATGCAAATGATCCCATATTATACATAATAAAACCCATGATTTTTTTTATTACATACTTTTTTGAATACTTTTTTTGGACCCTCCTTGCACCACTTTTAACTTTGTCTGTAATTTGTCTGTTTGTGGTTGATTACAAAATCAAAATTAGTTTATTAATACGCTTATATTACAGTATGTATGTTCAGTTAAGTTTCTTATCTCTATATATAAGCCAATTAAAAGACTTGGTGTATATATATTTACTGTGTATATCAAGTATAACTCAAAGTGCAGAATCTTTCCCCATGAATAACTGTGCATTTGATAAAAGCTATAGCCTACTGTCTTATAAAAGGCCCATTTACATCAATCAAATAATTAAGAAATTGATACATTTACAATGAAAGCAGAGTTTACTAGTCATCTAACAAGCGTCACTTGTTTTAGGATCTTTCAGCTCTTTGTTTTGGTTTTAATCGACTGTGAAAAAATGGCTTTGAACGAGTTAAACAGTTCAAGTTGAGTTCACAGTTTGTTGCCTGTTATAAAACTCCTCTAAACGCAGAGTCAGATTAATCCAGCGGCAACAGACTGATCAAAAACATCACCGATAAAAATCTGAAAACACCAACAGCTTCTGACTTCACATCATCTGTTCAACCACTGATCAAAGTGTAATGTTGAATATTTAAGATGAAGGACCAAAGTTTCACAGCAGCCAGATCCCAAACAAAGTTATGGGCATGTCTTCGATATGAATTTCTTTTTTTGGTTCTTTTTTTTTGTTGCAAAAACCGTCCTGCTTGATCTATGGTTTCGCTTTCAAAAGAGAAAGTGAATTTCTACAGACTAACGCCATGTGACCGGCCTCTTCGCCCACCATTTCTTATCAGATAATCTGTGTTGTTTTGACAAATAAAGGAGTTTCTACGACAGCAGAGCTAAATCCACATCGCAGTACGTCTCTGCTGCTGCTGCTTTTTACACTGAGCGGTTAAACCACCTGGTCCTAGTTCATGGACACCAACTGTGGATATGACAAGCTTTTTTGGTAAACCTTTAATTTACAGGCCGTTAATTATGTGATAATGTCAAGAAATAGCCAAGAAATAACAACTTATTGTGTTATAATGTCTAGAAATAGCCTAAAAATATCGCCAAGGAATAACAATCAATTGCGTAGAAATAGCCTAGAAATATCGGTCTATTGCAACAACCCAATTTAGTGGAGAAAAATTCTGGCCTTTCCTAAAAAATTCAAACCATAAAAAGCATGTGTAATCTTTTGCCTTTATGAAAAACATGACATTACTATGAAATTGACTGTTATTTCTTGGCTATTTCTAGACATTATCACATATTTAGGGTCAGTTTTTGGTGAAATGTGAAGGGAATAAAAAGCTACTGTACATCTGAAGTTTGGGTCTCTAAAAATAAAAAACAAAAACTCGATCAATACGTACAGCAAATCGAGAGGTCCGCCTGCGGGTGGCGCTGCGGACCGACCCCGGCGTGGCGCTGTCCTGCTTGTCCCCTCTGGTCGTCCTGCTGCCGATCTCCTTATGACTGATGACGGGCGTGGAGGGAAGGGACGAGGAGTAGTCGCTGCTCTGACCGCCGTTACTGGCCTGAACAGAGAGGAGCGAGATAACTGAGTTTAATGTGCAAGATGCAACCTTTTATTTTCTTTCTTTCCTTCTGCATTAGGGTCCTGATTAGCACCAGTGAAGCACCGGAGCAGTGTTCAACCTGCAGTCCTCGTCTTATCGAGGTAACAGGGTTCAGACAGAAGAGAAATGTTCCTCTCAGCAAAAAACAGATAGATAGATAGATAGATAGATAGATAGATAGATAGATAGATAGATAGATAGATAGATAGATAGATAGATAGATAGATAGATAGATAGATACTTTATTTATCCTGAAGGAAATTCAATTTCTCAGCTGCACAATAATCAAAATAAATCTGTCATATTTCTATAAGAAACAATCTGGAAGTACTGGAAAATATTCAGTTTTATACAAAAAATACTTTCAAATATGACTCTCAATCCTAAAGTTATCCATCTCACATATTCACTCTAAAGGAAACAAGATATTTAAAAACACATCTTACTGCAAAAGTTAGGACTAAATATCACTCAGACAGATCCACTTGTTCACAAAACGCTCTTCATTTATGGTCGCCCAAATATTTGAAGATGTAAAGTAGTTTTGAACCCATCTTGGTTTTTCCTTGTGCTTGTTTTCAGTGAGAAAGAGAAGGTGTTGAAGTGTTTTACCTGTCCTGGAAAGACACCCGACACCGGGGTGGATCCTCCGGAGTGACTGGGTGAGTTTGGGAGAGATTTACAAGACGCCAGTAGAGCTGCTTGTTTCTTGGCTGCCATGATCTTCTGAGCAGCTGCGGCACAAAAACAACAACAACATCAGAAAAACACATATTTTATACAGTTTCGCCCTCATTTCATGAATTTTATAGAAGTCAGTGTTGACTGAAAAGAAAAAGACAGAAGACAGAAGCTGAGAGGATGAAACCTGAACTGTGTCAGAAACAAGTCACACAACATGAAATAAAGATGTTTTAAAGGGATAGTTCAACATTTTGGCAAATTGGAGTTGTTTTAGAGGTAAATTCATGCAAAATCGCTGATGCGCGTTCCCGTCAGGGGCAGTTTTTCATCAAGCAGTCTCTGAATTTCCCTCTAAAACAACTCTGTCTGGTAACGTTCTGTTATTATCTCATAGCGTGGTGAATGTGCAGGTCACAACTTGTCCACCAGAGCGTTTTGGAGTTGTTGGATTGTGTATTTGATGAGTTTGATGACGGAAACCAAGAAATCCTCGGTAGCGTAGCTCTGAGCAGCTCACGGCTCTGCTCTGCCGTTCTAAAAATAGCTTGCACCGACAATTAAAGGTAACGAACCTACTGCTAACACTATAGGGATTATGGCAATGGGCCAATCTGCCAAAATGTTGAACTATCCCTTTAATAGTTTAAAAAAGTAATGCTTTCATGCTCATTAAAACATTAAATATTGTCTAATATTACCTTTCTGTATTTTTTTTTTTACCAACTATAGCTACACTTTACTCAAGCAACTCTTGATAATTTGTACAAAACTGTAGAGAAATGTGTCTCTTTTTCATATTTTTCACCAAAGAAAAGAAAAGGTGCACATCCTTCATATCTGTGGTTGTTGTTATGCAGCAGCACATACCGTCAGTGAAGACTCTGTTCACGTTGAGTCCGTAGGTTGCACAGGTTTCGTAGTATGTGCAGCGCCGCACGTCGGAGCACAGCTGCCGAGCCCTGGCGTCATCTATCACTCTGGGGTTGGTGCTGCTGATCTTATCTGGAGAGGGAACAAACAGATACGGCGCCGGTGAGTTGTCACCTCGCTCTGTGTGAACAACACCTGAGCCAAAGCACATGTGGCGCTTGAGAGTCTCACCCTGAGTGCCAACCACTACAAAGGGGATCTCGGTGACAGGTCTGAAGACGGCAAGCTGGTGGTAGATTTTGTAAACTTCCTGGAAGCTGGATTCGTTCTCCAGGCTGAAGACCAAGATAACGGCATCCACCCAACCTGCAAACTATAGGAGAAGAGAGGAGAGGAGAACAGAGAAATGGCAGTAGAGTAAAGACTAATTCATGCAAAGTGTAATTAGTTGTTCCTTTATCCCTGGTATTAAAGCTGTAAACCCACCTGAGCACCTGGGAGCTCAGTCTCCTCTCTGATTACCAACAGGTGGCTCTGTCCGTCAACCTGGACGTCTTTAATATACTGACGTCCTGCAAATAAAACAAGAGCCATGAGACGCTTTCAGCTGTGAAACTAATAACATACTGTATGATCATCCAGAATTAAAGGGATAGTTCACCCAAAACTGAAATTTCACTCATTATCTACTCACCCTCATGTGGACTAAGGGCTGGGAGAAGTTTCAGAGTCCTCCGTGGCTTCTCTGAGTTACAGGGGGTCTCGGCGTAGCAGTGCATGTCCATATGACGGTTGCAAATGGATACCAACTGTTTTCGTAACAAAAAGACACACCAAAAAACATCCAAATACCTCCATGCTGCTCGTATGTAATGTCCGACTTGTATTGAAGCCCCGAAAAAAATTAAATAAGTCTATATTTCAAGCTTGTTTTGTAGCGGAAGGTTCTCAAAGCTGGAGAACAGACCCTGGTTCGTCCAAATTTGACGAACCGGGAAGAGGAGCTTCCGCTACAAACAAGCTTGAAATATAGACTTATTTAATTTTTTCGGGACAATTTCGCATTTCGGGGCTTCAATACAAGACGGACATTACATACGAGCAGCATGGAGGTATTTGGATGTTTTTTGGTGTGTCTTTTTGTTACGAAGACAGTTGGTATCCATTTGCAACCGTTATATGGACATGCACTGCTACGCCGAGACCCCCTGTAACTCAGAGAAGCCACGGAGGACTCTGAAACTTCTCCCAGCCCTTAGTCGACATGAGGGTGAGTAGATAATGATTGAAATTTCAATTTTAGGTCCCTTTAATGTTATTAATTGCAGCGGTGCATGACAAAGCGAAACAAGTTTACAGTCACATTTGTAATTCATGTAAATGATATGATGAATCCAACCTTCTGCGTTTTCCAGCGGCAGGTAACTTCCCGTCATGTGTCTGTGGACCAGAGCAGACTTCCCGCTGCACAAACCTCCCAGAACACCCTTCAGAGGAAAAGGAAAATTGTTCATATGGTAAAAAAAAAATCCAACCTCAGTGGTTTATAAGAAAAAAACAAAGAAAGAAACAAAAAAACTGTGTCCTTGTACGTACCAGGTGAAGCTCCTGCACAGTTTGGCTCATGGGCCACTCTTGACTGCTGGTGCACGGAGCTGGAGAAACACACAAAAATACACAGGTGGAGGATTCATTAATAAAAAAAAGTTTTAAAGAAATAAGATCAGAATCACAAAGATTGCATTTAATATAGAGAATATACACCAACTCTAATCTTCTCTGTAGTTTATCTGTAGTTTATTATAAACTACAGAGAAGATTAGAGCTGGTGTAGGTTAGGTTATATCATGGATGTATTATAAATTAATATTAAATTATTTGTTATATTATTATGTTCTTATAATTGTTCCATGGGTTATTATGCACTTAGAAAAACGCTAATTTAGGGGCTAACAGTGTCCCCTCTAGGCTAGGCTAGGTTAACCATTGCCCAAATAAATTCACTTTCTTTCACCTTATCTGACATTTATCAAGAAGTCTTTAAGAAGTGTGTGATTTAGGAGGACTGAAATCTACAAACAGAAAACAGAGGTGGTTATTGTCCATTAAAAAACAAAAAACAAAAATACACATTTGAACAAATTCAAAAATGGCATCTACGCTAGGCTAGGATAACCATTCCCCAAATAAATTCACTTTCTTTAACCTTCTTCAAGAAGTCTTCAAAAAGTGTGTGATTTAGGAGGTTTAAAATGGTACAAACAGGAAACAGAGGTGATTATCGTCCATTAAAAACCAAAGAAATAGCATTTAAACAAATTCAAAAATAGCATCTAGCTAGGCTAAGCTAGGCTAGGCTAACCAAATAAATTCACTTTCTTTAACCTTCGTATCTGATATTTTCCAAGAAGTCTTCAATAAGTGTGTGATTTAGGAGTTCTGAAATGGTACAAACAGGAAACAGAGGTGGTTATCGTCCATTAAAAACCCAAAAAAATACACATTTGAACAAATTCAAAAATGGCGTCTTTTCACACTGCGGCTACAAACAAAACAAACACATCTGACTATGAGTCACCAAAATGTGCAAAAAAAAAACACTGCTGGGATTCAGTGTTTGGAGGTTACTGATCAAGAAAAACCTTCAAATATATAAAATACGAGCTTTAAAAACCCACAACATCTTGTGTTTGCATGTAAAACAAGCTAACTGAGCTAACACCGCCTGCTTTCAGCCTTTGTGCTAAGACAAGCTCAACAAGACAGCTGTTTACCTTTAAATTCTTTAAATCAATAAAGTTCACAGCAACAAAGTCAGAGTTGGTGAACAAATAGAGCTCATTATAAAGTCGCTGTGGCCTGTAGTTGTAGTTTAATATCTGTATTTAAACAGCTCAGTCAGACGAGGCAGGGGGGTCCAGGCCTCCAACAGAGGCTGCAGCTCCCAGAAAATTCAATCAAGTGTACAAATATGCATGTCTACACCAGTTAGCGAGCATGCCAGATATCTTTAGTTTACTCTAACATTATTAGGCATGCCACTTTTTTTTCTCTCTTTTTTGGTTATCTGGCAGAAAAGCCCTAACAAGTCATTTATTATTTTATTCAGGCTTGAATAGGCTACTGAGAGAGAGAAAAGGAAGAACTCAGGCGGCTGTGGTGAGATAATTCGTCTCATTCCCAGAACAGTTTCTCCTCTCATTTCATGAATTTTATAGAAGTCTGTGTCGACTGAAAAGAAAAAGACAGAAGACACTGAGAGGATGAAACCTGAACTGCGTCAAAAACAAGTCAAACAACCTGAAATAAAGATGTTTCAATGCTCATTAAAGCACCTACATATCATCTACTTCTAGTATGAAACTCTTAATAATTTGTAGGCTACAAAACTCAGAATTTGTCTCTTTTTTATATTTTCCACCTTGTTTTTGTGAATGTCCCATCACAAATACACAGTAATTCTGCAACTCCATTATCACCACTCACAAGCACTTCACCCCATGTAACCTGCCACGTTCGTGTTTGTGTCCTTGTCTTCTACCTCGTTCTTTGTTTTTATGTTGAAGAGTGTTTTTCTGTTTTATGGGTTTCCTGTTTTTATAATGTGCAATGATTGTGTGTATGCTAGAATACCACTGTGATGAGCACTGCAGTTGCAGTTTCACTGTATTTTAAATGCAGTGACAATAAAGGCCTCTTACGTTATGTTATCTTATCTTAAGTGGGATCAATAAAAAGTCTTATGTCGAGTCCTGTAAAAAATGTCAAAATTTCTCAAAATATTCCATTAAAAAGGGAAAAGCGAATAATGAATATACAAAAATATTGGTTTTAAAGGGAGAATCTGAAACCAAGTGTTTCATTGCTTCGATATTTGGTGTTTTTAGTTTATGTGAAGCTTTATTTTGTATCAGACAGGACATAAACAACAAATAAAAACGAAGAAATTTCATTTCCTGTTTTCTTATAAAAGTCTGTGACCTGCACCAGAATTTAATCAAATCTAAGTATTTATTAAAGACAGACAGAGAACAAAAGCGTGAGTAGAATTTCAAGTCAATTCACATTCCTCCATAATTCAATTTTTACATCCTTTTAAAATATCAATATCAATATATACCGAATGTTTAAAATTCAAAGCGAGTTTTGCTTGTGTTGGTTTTCTGCCTTTGTTTCTATCTGATAAGAAGCGTCGACTTGGCAGCAGCTACACGGCGACTCTGTGCTAATATTAAACGCTCACATTATGTTCCAAGTGTCACTGTGATAAATAGTTGTGAGATTATTGAGATTAAAACCCAAACATATCCGCTCCACTGGTTAACTGTGACCGTAATGATCGTCTCCCAGTCGGGGCTGATTTATTGAGTCTCTTTAGCAGTCTTAGGGTGGAATTTTTTACAGCGCTACAGCGACTGTTGTCATTATTATTCCTGTTATCATTATATATTTCCCTAGTTGGGAATAAAAGACTAACATACAAACTTGGTGCTGCTGTGATTAAGGCCTGAAAATGCAGTTTTCATACAGTTTCAAACTGGATGGACAGAATCTCACCAAATTTGTCGTAAATGCACATTTTTTAGATGCAAACCTTTTTGTCTGATTGATAATAAACTGTCTGTGCCTCATTATTATTGGACCATAAATAAATGAGCCCATCACAAAACAAAACGTTGCACTATAACAAATCTCAAAATATACTTTTCCATATCGCCTTCCAGTGGCCTAAAGGATTTTAGAAGGCTTTTATTTTGAAATTTTGCAAAAGTAGATGAAGTTAACGGCGCAGATTTGTACCATTTTTCCTCTTGAACACATGTTGCAGTGAAAAACGAATCTTTGAAAACGGCTCTATTGTCTTTCAGCTGTCATAACTCTGATTACTGATGAACTGCAAACACAGCTGAGGTTCATTTTCTCACAATATGAACAATATGAAAACCAGAAGCGACTAATAACACAGTCGTTAACGAAAATAAGTCGTTTTACTTGTTCCAACAAGTTATTATTTGAGCACAAAAAAGCGGGTTAGAAGAAGCCATGAGTTACTGCTTGCGGCTACATCTTTTATTATTTTTTATCGCTCCCATAACTCAGTCGTCATTTAATTTTGTGGTGATAGATATAAAGTATTATTATGTGTCTTATATATTCAGCCCTAAAGTTCTCCTGGAAGCTGCTACATTACGACGGCTTTGAAAAGAATGAGTGTCATTAGGGTGAATGCTGAAAGCATTCACACTATTGTTATTCAAATCTTTATTATTATTATTAATATTATTATTAGGGTGAATGCTGAAAGCATTCACACTATTGTTATTCAAATCTTTATTATTATTAATATTATTATTAGGGTGAATGCTGAAAGCATTCACACTATTGTTATTCAAATCTTTATTATTATTATTATTATTCTGTACACTTCTTCCGTTTTTCGGTCTTTAACTACTTCTTCATACTTTCTACTATTCAAACAATTCATATATCAAAACGTGCAGCTTCTTCAGGAGATCATTGGATCCATTCAACTTTTTCATTATCATTCATACTTTTCAAAATATTCAAACTTTATTGAAAAATTTTTCCCATAGGAATACATTGAAACTGTCTTCAAACTCTTAAAATCTTCTCCTTCTTTGAACTTCAACTGCTTCAACATACTTTCACCTACAGACTTCATTCAACTTTTAAAACATTCACAAAACTTTCAAGTATTCACGGTACATTCAACTTTTTCATATCTTCTACCATTATTGATCAGTACCCTTCAACTGTTCATGATAATTTTTTGACAAAATTCAAATTTAACATGCAAGTCAATGGCACGGAATTTTCAGAGCAAGAGTGGTGATGACATCAGCTAGAGTGACAGAGGTTCAAAAAATCCTCTGACACTTTGCTCTCTAACCTGTCACCACGGCCACAAATTTCACTCTGGACACATAATTTTCCCCCACTTTGGTAGACAAACTTGTCCTGTGTCTCACAGTGTGCTCGAAAACGCAGAGAGGCTAACAGAATTTAAACTGGGAGCCTCTAAGTGCAGCCAGTTCCCTCTCTTCCTCTCATTGACTCCCATTGTAAAGTAGGAGCAGATTTTCTGAGAAAAGCAGAAATGACCTCCTTATCTTTCCTGCGACTGTGAGAAAAGTTTTTGTCCTACAAACATTTAATGCACATTGGCTCGCTCAGGAAGGTCTCCTTGCCCCGATAGTCATGACCACATTCTGGTAAGAGGTACGGTTCTCTTTTCAGAGGCTGTTGTTCGGAGCTGCACAGAGCTCAAAATCTCACTGCTCTGCTCTGTGTGGTGCAGACAGAGAGAGAGACACACACACACACACACACACACACACACACACACACACACACACACACACACACACACACACACACACACACACAGACAGAGAGACACACAAACACAGAGACACACTGGCTTACAGCTCATAATCAGCCTCTAAATGAGTTCATATCTTTGAGGGGAATTTTTAAACATCTCTAATAATTTATTTCTCTTACATACATTTCAGTTCTCTTGTAATGGAGATTTCAGGATTTGGAGCTTCTTCATGTCCTGACTTTCCTCTTTAACGCTTTACTTTGAAGGACTTGAACTTTTTCTCATTAATTCCAACAATTCAGACCATTTCTCAATCATTTAAGGACTTTCACATTTTTCATTTATGAATGTATATCTTCACACTCTTTTTTTAAACGTATCTTAAAACAATTCTGGCATCATTCAGTCTCTTTCTTTCTTTCTTTCTTTCTACTCCCTTTCTCTTTCTTTTTACTTCATTCCTTGTTTCCTTGTTTCTACCCCATTTCTATATATACCCCAGTTCTCATAATGGATATTTCAGGATTTGGAGCTTCTTCATGTCCTGACTTTAGACTTTTCCACCTTCAATCCTTACATTTTACTTTGAAGGACTTGGACTTTTTTCTCATTAATTCCAACAATTCAGGCCATTTCTCAACCATGTAAGGAGTTTCATATTTTTCATTTATAAATTTATATTTTCACACTATTTTTTACACCTAAACAATTCTGGGATTTGCATCCATTCCCTATCATTCAGTCTCTTGCTTACAAGTTATACACTTCAGGTATTGCTTCATTTTTATACATATTTGTTCAACAAATACCTTCAAGCTCTTAATATATTTATTCATTTGAGTAGACCTATTTTTTCCACACCAATCTTCAAAAATTCAAGCAATTTTCCAACATCCTTCTTATAAGTTCTTCTTTTTAATTTTTTTCTCACCTATTTCAGATTTCAACCATTCAACTGTTAAACTATAAAGATGCAGGATTTCTACATTTTCCTCAAACTTTTTATTAACATGTTTAACTTTTACCCTTCAGATATGTTGTAGTTATTTTTAGTTATTCTGCCCTGATTGTAACTACTTCTATATTATTCTACTTTTACACTTCAGATATTGTTTCATCTATATTAGTAATGGTTCAAAAAAAAATTTTCTAACTGTTTTAAATAACAACAAATGCATCCATTCCATATCATTCAGCCTCCTGCTTACAAGTTATACTCTTCAGGTATTGCTTCATCTTTATTTATATTTGTTCAACAAATGCTTTCAAGCTGTTAATATATTTATTCATTTGAGTAGACTGAAATGTAAATTTTTTCACACCAATCTTCAAAAATTCAAGCAATTTTCCAAACATTTCATACAAATTCAACGTCCTTCTTATAAGTTTTACTTTTTAATCTTTTCTCACGTATTTCAGATTTCAACCCTTCTACTCTTACATGCTCGACTTTTAGCCTTCAGATATGATGTAGTTATTCTAACTTATCCTTCCCTTTAAAGGATTGTAACAACTTCTATGTTATTTTACTTTTATTCCTCAGATATTCTTTCATAAATTAGTAATGGTTCAACAATGTTTTCAAGCCACCAGTTTTAAACTTCTTTGAGTAGACTCAAGCTTTTCAATTCATTCAGACTATTCTTCATTAATTCAAGTAATTACCACCCATTTCATACATCCTCCATCTTTCATCTTCTACTTTTACTATTCAGATATTGTTTAATCTACATTAGTAATGGTTCAAAAATGTTTTCAAACTGTCAGTTTTAAGTAAATCTGAGTAGACTTCAGACTTTCAATTTCTTCATACTGATCTTCAACAATTCAAGTAATTTCAAACCATTTCATACTCTTCATATATTGTTTCATCTCTTCAAGATTTCTTCAGCAGTTTCTTAACTTAATTCAGCATAGTTTCAACAATTTATTCAGCTCATTCAGCTTCCAGCTTCCAGCATTCACCCGTATTTCCTTCAGGAAATGCATTTTCTAGTTATTCTTACTTCTTCCCTTTTTTGGCCCTTAACTACTTCTTCATACTTTCTACTATTCAAACAATTCATATATCAAAACGTGCGGCTTCTTCAGGAGATCATTGGATGTATTCAACTTTTTCATATCATTCATACTTTTCAAAATATTCAAACTTTATTGAAAAATTTTTCCCCATAGGAATACATTGAATCGGTCTTCAAACTGTTCAAATCCTCTCCTTCTTTGAACTTCAACTGCTTCAACATACTTTCACCTACAGACCTCATTCAACTTTTAAAATGTTCACAAAACTTTCAAGTATTCACGGTATATTCAACTTTTTCATATCTTCTACCATTATTGATCAGTACACTTCAACTGTTCATGATCATTTTTTGACAAAATTCAAATTTAACATGCAAGTCAATGGCACGGAATGTTCAGAGGTAGAGTGGTGATGACATCAGCTAGAGTGACAGAGGTTCAAAAAATCCTCTGACACTTTGCTCTCTATCCTGTCACCACGGCCACAAATTTCTTTCTAGACACATCATTTTCCCCCACTTTGGTAGACAAACTTGTGCTGTGTCTCACAGTGTGCTCGAAAACGCAGAGAGGCTAACAGAATTTAAACTGGGAGCCTCTAAGTGCAGCCAGTTTCCTCTCTTCCTCTCATTGACTCACATTGTAAAGTAGGAGCAGATTTTCTGAGAAAAGCAGAAATGACCTCCTTATATTTCTTGCGACGGTGAGAAAAGTTTTTGCCCTACAAACATTTAATGCACATTGGCTCGCTCAGGAAGGTCTCCTTGCCCCGATAGTCATGACCACATTCTGGTAAGAGGTACGGTTCTCTTTTCAGAGGCTGTTGTTCGGAGCTGCACAGAGCTCAAATCTCACTGCTCTGCTCTGTGTGGTGCAGACAGAGAGAGAGAGACACACACACACACACACACACACACACACACACAGACAGAGAGACACACAACCACAGAGACACACTGGCTTACAGCTCATAATCAGCCTCTAAATGAGTTCATATCTTTGAGGGGAATTTTTAAACATCTCTAATAATTTATTTCTCTTACATACATTTCAGTTTATTCTTGTAATGGAGATTTCAGGATTTGGAGCTTCTTCATGTCCTGACTTTCCTCTTTAACCCTTTACTTTGAAGGACTTGAACTTTTTCTCATTAATTCCAACAATTCAGACCATTTCTCAACCATTTAAGGACTTTCACATTTTTCATTTATGAATGTATATCTTCACACTCTTTTTTTACACGTATCTTAAACAATTCTGGCATTTGCATCCATTCCACATCATTCAGTCTCTTTCTTTCTTTCTACTCCCTTTCTCTTTCTTTTTACTTCATTCCTTGTTTCCTTGTTTCTACCCCATTTCTTCAACAGACTCTTCAACTGTTACATTTAATAACGCAGGATTTTCCAACATGTTCCTCTTTCATTTCAACATTTTTACTGGTTGTAGACCTTTGACACATTTTTTCTTTTCTTTCTATTATCTAAATCAGTTCAGGTATTTTTCCACCATGTCATGTGATTCAGCCTCCTGCTGTCATGTTATACGTTTCTACTTGAGATATTGTTTAATCTATATTAGTAAGAGTTCAAAAATGTTTCCAAGCTGTCAGTTAAACTTATTTGAGTAGACTCAAGCTTTTCAATACATTCATACTATTCTTCAACAATTCAAGTAATTTCCACCCATTTCATACATCCTCCATCTTCAATCTTATACTTTTATTCTTACGATATTGTTTCATCTATATTAGTAATGGTTCAACAATGTTTTCAAGCTGTCAGTTTTATATACGAGTAGACTTCAGCCTTTCAATTTATTCATACTAATCTTCAACAATTCAAGTTGAAATCACCTATTACCTATTACAAAGCCATGGATTTTTACATTTCCCCTTAAATGACTTAAATGTTAATTTTTTCATACTAATCTTCAAAAATTCAAGTAATTTTCCAAACATTTCATACAAATTCGACATCCTTCTTATAAGTTTTACTTTTTAATATTTTCTCACCTATTTCAGATTTCAACCATTCAACTATTAAACTATAAATTTGCCGGATTTCTACATTTTTCTCAAACTTTTTATTAACATGTTTAACTTTTACCCTTCAGATATGTTGTAGTTATTTTTAGTTATTCTGCCCTTTAACGGATTGTAACTATTCTACTTTTACACTTCAGATATTGTTTCATCTATACTAGTAATGGTTCAAAAAATGTTTTCAAACTGTTTCAAATAAATTGTGCACTTTAACCTTTCAATTCATTCATACTATTCTTCACTAATTCAAGTAATTAGCACCCATTTCATACATCCTTCATCTTTCATCTTCTACTTTTACTATTCAGATATTGTTTAATCTACATTAGTAATGGTTCAAAAATGTTTTCAAACTGTCAGTTTTAAGTAAATCTGAGTAGACTTCAGACTTTCAATTTCTTCATACTGATCTTCAACAATTCAAGTAATTTCAAACCATTTCATACTCTTCATATATTGTTTCATCTCTTCAAGATTTCTTCAGCAGTTTCTTAACTTAATTCAGCATAGTTTCAACAATTTATTCAGCTCATTCAGTTTACAGCTTTCAGCATTCACCCGTATTTCCTTCAGGAAATGCATTTTCTAGTTATTCTTACTTCTTCCCTTTTTTGGCCCTTAACTACTTCTTCATACTTTCTACTATTCAAACAATTCATATATCAAAACGTGCGGCTTCTTCAGGAGATCATGGGATGTATTCAACTTTTTCATATCATTCATACTTTTCAAAATATTCAAACTTTATTGAAAAAATTTTCCCCATAGGAATACATTGAATCGGTCTTCAAACTGTTCAAATCCTCTCCTTCTTTGAACTTCAACTGCTTCAACATACTTTCACCTACAGACTTCATTCCACTTTTAAAACGTTCACAAAACTTTCAAGTATTCACGGTATATTCAACTTTTTCATATCTTCTACCGTTATTGATCAGTACCCTTCAACTGTTCATGATCATTTTTTGACAAAATTCAAATTTAACATGCAAGTCAATGGCACGGAATTTTCAGAGCTAGAGTGATGATGACATCAGCTAGAGTGACAGAGAGTCTAAAAATCCTCTGACACTTTGCTCTCTATCCTGTCACCACGGCCACAAATTTCTTTCTAGACACATAATTTTCCCCCACTTTGGTAGACAAACTTGTGCTGTGTCTCACAGTGTGCTCGAAAACGCAGAGAGGCTAACAGAATTTAAACTGGGAGCCTCTAAGTGCAGCCAGTTCCCTCTCTTCCTCTCATTGACTCACATTGTAAAGTAGGAGCAGATTTTCTGAGAAAAGCAGAAATTACCTCCTTATATCTCTTGCGACGGTGAGAAAAGTTTTTGCCCTACAAACATTTAATGCACATTGGCTCGCTCAGGAAGGTCTCCTTGCCCCGATAGTCATGACCACATTCTGATAAGAGGTACGGTTCTCTTTTGAGAAGCTGTTGTTCGGAGCTGCACCGAGCTCAAATCTCACTGCTCTGCTCTGTGTGGTGCAGACAGAGAGAGAGACACACACACACACACACACAGACAGATAGACACACAGACACAGAGACACACTGGCTTACAGCTCATAATCAGCCTCTAAATTAGTTCATATCTTTGAGGGGAATTTTTAAACATCTCTAATAATTTATTTCTCTTACATTTCAGTTTATTCTTGTAATGGAGATTTCAGGATTTGGAGCTTCTTCATGTCCTGACTTTCCTCTTTAACCCTTTACTTTGAAGGACTTGAACTTTTTCTCATTAATTCCAACAATTCAGACCATTTCTCAACCATTTAAGGACTTTCACATTTTTCATTTATAAATGTATATCTTCACACTCTTTTTTACACGTATCTTAAACAATTCTGGCATTTGCATCCATTCCACATCATTCAGTCTCTTTCTTTCTTTCTTTCTTTCTTTCTTTCTACTCCCTTTCCCATTCTTTTTTACTTCATTCCTTGTTTCCTTGTTTCTACCCCATTTCTATATATACCCCAGTTCTCATAATGGATATTTCAGGATTTGGAGCTTCTTCATGTCCCGAGTTTAGACTTTTCCACCTTCAATCCTTACATTTTACTTTGAAGGACTTGGACTTTTTCCTCATTAATTCCAACAATTCAGGCCATTTCTCCACCATGTAAGGAGTTTCATATTTTTCATTTATAAATTTATATTTTCACACTATTTTTTACACTTAAACAATTCTGGGATTTGCATCCATTCCCTATCATTCAGTCTCTTGCTTACAAGTTATACACTTCAGGTATTGCTTCATTTTTATACATATTTGTTCAACAAATACTTTCAAGCTCTTTATATATTTATTCATTTGAGTAGACCTATTTTTTCCACACCAATCTTCAAAAATTCAAGCAATTTTCCAACATCCTTCTTATAAGTTCTTCTTTTTAATTTTTTTCTCACCTATTTCAGATTTCAACCATTCAACTGTTAAACTATAAAGATGCAGGATTTCTACATTTTCCTCAAACTTTTTATTAACATGTTTAACTTTTACCCTTCAGATATGTTGTAGTTATTTTTAGTTATTCTGCCCTTTAACGGATTGTAACTACTTCTATATTATTCTACTTTTACACTTCAGATATTGTTTCATCTATATTAGTAATGGTTCAAAAAAAATTTCTAACTGTTTTAAATAACAACAAATGCATCCATTCCATATCATTCAGCCTCCTGCTTACAAGTTATACTCTTCAGGTATTGCTTCATCTTTATTTATATTTGTTCAACAAATGCTTTCAAGCTGTTAATATATTTATTCATTTGAGTAGACTGAAATGTAATTTTTTTCACACCAATCTTCAAAAGTTCAAGCAATTTTCCAAACATTTCTTACAAATTCAACGTCCTTCTTATAAGTTTTACTTTTTAATCTTTTCTCACGTATTTCAGATTTCAACCCTTCTACTCTTACATGCTCGACTTTTAGCCTTCAGATATGATGTAGTTATTCTAACTTATCCTTCCCTTTAAAGGATTGTAACAACTTCTATGTTATTTTACTTTTATTCCTCAGATATTCTTTCATATATTAGTAATGGTTCAACAATGTTTTCAAGCCACCAGTTTTAAACTTCTTTGAGTAGACTCAAGCTTTTCAATTCATTCATACTATTCTTCATTAATTCAAGTAATTACCACCCATTTCATACATCCTCCATCTTTGATCTTCTACTTTTACTATTCAGATATTGTTTAATCTACATTAGTAATGGTTCAAAAATGTTTTCAAACTGTCAGTTTTAAGTAAATCTGAGTAGACTTCAGACTTTCAATTTCTTCATACTGATCTTCAACAATTCAAGTAATTTCAAACCATTTCATACTCTTCATATATTGTTTCATCTCTTCAAGATTTCTTCAGCAGTTTCTTAACTTAATTCAGCATAGTTTCAATAATTTATTCAGCTCATTCAGCTTCCAGCTTTCAGCATTCACCCGTATTTCCTTCAGGAAATGCATTTTCTAGTTATTACATCTTGTTTCAAGATACAGAGACGGAGACAAGGTTTTTCTTCACTGCTGAAAGATATTTCTGGGATACATGAATATAGTACATAAATAGTTGTTTGCTTGTTTGCTTTTATCTCAAATCTCTTTATTCTCACTATGTTTTGTTGTTAGTTGTTTGCTTGTCTTTCGTTTGCTTGTTTGTTTTTATTTTAATGCTCTTTACTTTCACTGTGTAATGGAAATCTTAATGTACAAAGGGTATATCCTAGGCATAATGAGCTACTGCTTCAGCCTACTACACCTTTTGGCTGCATGTGTTACTGACCAGTCTATGCATTTAGTCAGTCTCTTCTTTTTTTTAACCCTTCTTTCTGTCTCTCCATCCCTCCTTTCTCCACTCCTTTCCTTTCTTTGTTCCTCCATCCTTCTTTCCCTCCTTTCTCCCTTCTTCCCACCATCATTTCCCTTCCTTCCTTGACCCAATCTGTTCTCTTTCTTTCTTTCCTCCCTCCCTTCTTTCCCTCCATCCATCCTTCCTTCTTCCTTGACCCAACCTGTTCCCTTTGCCCATCCTTATTTTCTTCCTTTCTCCCTTCCTTCTTCCCACCATCCTTTTCACTTCCTTCCTTGACCCAATCTGTTCTCCTTCTTTATTTCTTTCCTCCCTCCCTTCTTTCCCTCCATCCTTCCTTCTTCCTTCATTCCTTCCTTGACCCAATCTGTTCCCTTTGCCCATCCTTCTTTCCTTCCTTCCTTTCTCCCTTCCTTCTTCCCACCATCCTTTTCACTTCCTTCCTCCCTTCTTTCCCTTCGTTCTTCTTTCTTCCCTGACCCAATCTGTTCTCCTTCTTTATTTCTTTCTTTCTTTCCTCCCTCCCTTCCCTCCATCCTTCCTTGACCCAATCTGTTCCCTTTGCCCATCCTTCTTTCCTTCCTTTCTCCCTTCCTTCTTCCCACCATCTTTTTCACTTCCTTCCTCCCTTCTTTCTTCTTCCTTCCTTGACCCAATCTGTTCCCTTTGCCCATCCTTCTTTCCTTCCTTCTTCCCACCATCCTTTTCACTTCCTTCCTCCCTTCTTTCTTCTTCCTTCCCTGATCCAATTTGTTCCCTTCCTCCATCTTTCATTCTTTACTTCCTTCCTTCCTTCCTTGACAAAGGAGGACAACAGGAGGTTTGACTAAATTAATAAAAATATATCATATCATATCATATCATATCATTGATCATTCAAAAAACCAAAGGCAAATGAATGTAGCCGACATTATACGCCTGCTTGTATCATTTTGCACATTATGATCATATAAATAAAATTAAATATATAACATATAATACATATATCATGTTGGAATAAACAATGTGCTATGAGTGCATTATAGGCCACACACACACACTCGGGTCAGGCTGTGTTCTGGGGCGGGGCCGTGGTGTCGGCCAACTTCAAACCACACACACACACACACACACACACACACACACACACACACAAACACACACTAACACCACCACCACCTCCACGCCCACTCCCCACCCCCCTTCCCCCCCTCTCCCCTCCATCAGCCGCGGCGTCACGCCACAGACCAAATAGCATCTCTCACGGCTTGCTGTTGCAACTCCATTTTCCAGAAGCCTCCAGCCCAGGTCTCCATACAATAAATGGTCTCTCATGGATACAGCGACGTGAGTGTGTGACTGTGACTGTGCTGCGAGTGTGTGACTGTGTGACTGCGAGTGTGTGTGTGTGTGTGTGTGTGTGTGTGTGTGACTGTGTGTGTGTGTGTGTGGCGTAGAGAGACACTGACCATGTCCACTTTGAACACACACACACACACACACACACACACACACACGATGCTGTAAATGTGCAGCCGTGTCTTCTTTTTTTTTTTTTTTACATATTTTTGCCGACGCTCTCCAGCTTCGTGTGGATGTGATGATGATGATGATGATGATGATGATGATGTGGTGAAGTCGGTCCGGCCTCATGTTGACGATGCTGCTCACACACACACACACACACACTGAAACACACACAAACAAACACACACACACACAAACAAACACTGAAACACGACGAAGCATCAACCAACCAACGAAGGAGTGGATGAATGAATGAATGGATGAATGAATGGGCTCCATTGGACGAGTGATTAACTCAGTGCACAGAGCAGGAAGCAGCAGGTCCGGATGAAACACAGCTCTGTGTCTCCCCAACCTTAATTATTCATGTCCCACTTACTCCTGACAAATTATTCAGAGCTTACTCCGATCCTACACTCTCTGTCAAAGATGATTGTCTTTCAGAATATGTTAATAAAGATTAAAGATTGATATAGTTGCATCATTTCCTTTTTTTAAATTTTTTTTTTACTTCTAATAGCAAACGACGCTTTAATATTTCACGAGGCGATTTCATGGCTTGATTTGGGGTTTTTAATTTTTTTTTTTTTTTTTGATTGAAAATCTGAATTAATTTGTGTTTGTTGAAGCGTCTGTTGAAGGGTTTCAGGAATTCCCCAAAACCAGTCGATGCAGAAGCTTCAGAGATGCAGAGAGAGAGAGAGAGATCAAAGCCTTTTACAGTAACAGCATTTCACAGTCGTCACTATTAACGCCTACAGTGCTGCAGAACACTCTGTACTAACTTGCAAAACTTTGCCGGTGACATTTATTTAAAAAAAATCTAATTACACATTTTTTAGGGGGCTTGACTGGTTGCCACGTCTTTACCTTAGCAACAGTAACATTTGACTCCAGATTAATATCTTCATGTTTCATTCATTTCTTTTAGCAACAGATGGAGCCTTCGTTCTCAATCTGCAAACCTATTGATCATTTAAAAAGGGGCTGCGACTAAAGAGCTGTTTTCATTATTAATTAATCTGATTGATCCGATTATTGTCCTGAGGGCTTGGTCTATAAAAACACAATTTTGTCTTTATAGCAGAGAAAGCTGAAGTTACGAGCTCATGATGCAGTAAATCCTCACAGCCAGAACCAGGATCCATCTCTAGGGGAGAGCTCTGTTTGAAAAAGACTTAACTCAACTTAACAGGTTTTATTTTTATCAATTACTTTAACTTCAGTCGATTCGTTTTTCCGTCAATTGAATAGAAAACCAAACCAAACACACACACACACGTCCTGCAGCTTTAAGTGGAAAAGTAGAAGATCCTGTGCTTTTATATCGCCCCTCCTTCCTTCCTCGTCTCCTCTTAAAGACGTGTGTTATATCTCAAAGGGAAACCACTTTATTTGATCTGAGGGGAATCTTCACTAAAACTTAGTTATTTTCCAGTTACGTGTAGTTTCAGATACACTGAGGCTCAGGGGGCTGTAATAAAAACTGCTGCAGAGCTGATTCACCAAAGTCAGGAGAGATTAGCAGCCGTGTCTCTGTCCCTGTACGTGTGATTCACTTATCATCATCATCATCATCATCATCATCATCATCATCGCTGTAAATCCACCTGTAGAAATCTCAGTTCCCACCTGATGACACTCACGTTTCACTCCTCCATTCATCTTTAAACAAAAGCAACAAAACAAGCAGACCGACGCGAACAACAGCTGATTTTAACACAGTATGTTAGTGCAAATCCACCGTCTGTGATAATAAGCCAAATATATTCCCTCTGACTCGATAATTAAACAACACCACAACTGTTGCCGTGCCCCAAATAAATGCATTTGTGAATTGTAAGAGGGTGGAGGGATGGATGGATGGAGGAGGGGCAATGTAAACGGTTATAAATATGTGATCCTGTTTAATCACATTGAACAAAATGGTCTCAGTTGCTTCGTCTCAACCCAAGTCAGTGAGCAGTGATGGATGAGCCACAGCAGCACTTTTTTTTCTCCTCCTCTTTTCTCCTCTGTTTTTGTTTTTGTTGCTGTTTTTGTGAATAAATCTGGGTAACGCTTTAATTTACAGGCCGTTAATTACATGATAAAGTCAAGAAATAGCAAATAAATAACAAGTAATTGCATCATAATGTCTAGAAATAGCCTAGAAACAACGGTCAGTTTCATAGCAATGTCGAAAAATATAGCCAAGAAATGTTGGTCAATTGCTAGAAAAATGGAGAAAAATTCTGGCCTTTCCCAAAAAATTAAAAGCATGAAAAGCATGTTTAGTCTTTTGTCTTTATGAAAAACATGACATTACTATGAAATTGACCCTTATTTCTAGGCTATTTCTAGACATTATGACGCAATTAATTGTTATTTCTAGGCTATTTCTTGACATTATCATATACACACTAAAACAGTTGGGTTAAAAATAACCCAATTTTAACCCAACTGCGGGGTTGAAAAAGGACAAACCCCTTTTTTGGGTTGTTTTAACCCAACGTTGTAGTTAAGTATAACCCAACTTTTAGGTTGAATATTGGGTTATTTTTAACCCAACTATTGGGTTGTGTATAAAGTGCTTGCTCAACCCAATAGTTGGGTTAAAAATAACCCAACGTTGTAGTGGCACATGGTAAATTCATGCAAAACCACTGATGTGCGTTGCCTTCAGGGGCAGTTTTTCATCAAGCAGTCTCTGCATTTGCCTCTAAAACAACTCTGTCTGGTAACGTTGTGTTATTATCTCATAGCGTGGTGAATGTGCAGGTCACAACTTGTCCACCAGAGCGTTTTGGAGTTGTTGGATTGTGTATTTGATGAGTTTGATGAGGGAAACCAAGAAATCCCATTAGCCTACGTAGCGTAGCGCTGAGCAGCTCACGGCTCTGCTCCGCCGTTCTAAAAATAGCTTGCACCGACAATTAAAGGTAACGAACCAACTGCTATGACTATAGGGATTATGGCAATGGGCCAATTTGCCAACATGTTTAACTATCCCTTTAAAGTCATATCCGTGACATGCTTTGGTCAAAATTCCCCAAGGATCAAACATCACAGCTCTCTCTGTTCAGAACAGCTGGTTTCAGTGTCTGTCCCTTTAAATGCAAATGAGCCACTCCTCACCAGGCCACGGCCCCTCTACAGGTACCTGCACTCACAGGTAGGGGGGGGATTATGCAAATACAAAAACTAATGACATCATTGCCTGACAACTGAGGGAACAGCTGGTAAAACCACATGGATTTCAACCTCAGGAGCCTTTTGGAGGTCGGAGGGCAAACACCCAAATATACGTTAAAGGGATAGTTCACCCAAAATTCAAATTTCACTCATTATCTACTCACCCTCATGTGGACTAAGGACTGGGAGAAGTTTCAGAGTCCTCCGTGGCTTCTCTGAGTTACAGAGGGTCTCGGCGTAGCAGTGCATGTCAATATGACAGTTGCAAATGGATACCAACTGTCCGAAAAAAATTAAATAAGTCTATATTTCAAGCTTGTTTGCAGCGGAAGCTCCTCTTCCTGGTCCGTCCAAATCTCGCGCGATTTTGACACCGGCGCAAATCTCGCTGCAAAAAAGCTTGAAATATAGACTTATTTTATTTTTTTCGGAACAATTTCGCATTTTGGGGCTTCAATACAAGACGGACATTACATACGAGCAGCATGGAGGAATTTGGATGTTTTTTGGTGTGTCTTTTTGTTACGAAGACAGTTGGTATCCATTTGCAACCGTTATATGGACATGCACTGCTACGCCGAGACCCCCTGTAACTCAGAGAAGCCACGGAGGACTCTGAAACTTCTCCCAGCCCTTAGTCGACACGAGGGTGAGTATAGATAATTAGTGAAATTTCAATTTTGAGTGAACTATTCCTTTAAAGAGCCTTCAGAAAGTTATATTTCCATTTCCAGGTGCAGGTGCAGCAACATGCTCGGGGGTGAACTCACCTTCCTCCTCGCTGGAGCCCCTCTCCATGGCCGGGTAGAGCGGCGGCGTGGTGTTGGCGCTGCTGGGCGGAGCCGCTGCTGCACTTTTGGTGAAAATCCCGCTGATGAACTTGAGCATCTTGCGGTCGCGGGGCGGAGCAGCGGCAGCAGCAGAACCAGCAGCAGCTCTGTGGATCGTCGCCCCGTGCAGATCGCTGTTGTCCAGCGTGCGACTCGTCCCTTTCCTCTGAGGCGGAGGAGGAGGAGGAGGAGGTCCCGGCAGCGAGACGGTCACGGTCTTGAACCCTCTCTCCCCCTGAGGGCTGTCCCGGGCCATTAGGCCTGAAAACCCTCCGCCTAAAGGAGGAGCGCCGGGGCGGATGAGCGTTCCTCTGCCGTCGCTGTCGGCCCAGGACGCGCGGTACGGCCCGAGGGTCGTGGCCGCCATGAGGGGCGACTGGTCCCCCATACGGTTGTCCCGGCGGTCCAGAGTCTTAGCCGAGTGGTACAGGCTGGCGTTGGCCTCCCTCAGCTCCCTCCAGGCGGCCGAGTTGCTCCCTGCATGTGACCTTTTAGGATTAGATTAGATTAGATTAGATTAGATAATATTTATTTCAAACCAAACAAAATGATATCTCATGTAGGCTACAACATAAGAAAATCCACAGGACACCATATAACCATATCCACCACTTTATTTTCCCATGATCCATTGCGTCACACCACAACGGAAGTGGGTTTTAGTAGCATTCTAGCGAGCGGCTAACTGGTAGCGTTAGCCACCGGTGTAGGCACCAAATGTGGGGGCTCCGGGCTGCCAAAACCGTTTTGACTGAATCTGATGTTTGTTAAGTCTATAAAACGAATTATTGAACAAACATTACTATTTCTGTGTGCACGTTTTTGTAATTAGTCATGGTTGTCGTAGTTGTTAGCTTTGCTGCTGCTGACAGCTAACAGCAGCAGCTAAGCTAACATCAGGACGTCAGCTGTTAAAACCCTCCCTTTGTCGGACACGACATGAAACTACTCCAGTTAGCTCAGTCATGTTGGAACTAGGATATCTGCTGGAAAAATGTATTTTTTTCATGGGCCGTTTATTGAGTTATTGTTGACACTGCTAATGGCTAACAGCTAACGGTTAGCCCAGCTAATCTAAAATGTTTGTTCAACAATTCGTTTTATAGACTTCATAAACATCGGAGTAGTCGCAATGGTGATATAGTGACGTGAAAATGTGACATAGCTAAAACCTCGTCCGTATTGTTCTAATTAAAATTACGTGATGATTATAAATAAAGTCATCACGGCCAATGTCTATCAACCAGTCTATCTATGCTATCAACAATACAGTAACGGTGGAATGGAGTGTCATGGCCACACCCAGCGTCATTCTCCGGAAAGTGGTGGATAGAGAGCCGAAGTGGAAGCAGGAAGTAGGCCTAACGGTCACCATGGGACCTCAATTCGGAAAAAGTCTCCATGTAAGTGAACGGTCAAAGTTTTATTTCGTGATCTGATTGAATTGTGCCATGAGAAAAAAATATGACCTCTACCTGTTTAAAACATCACGTTTAATGCCAAAAAATCAGCAGTTTATCGTAAAACGGCAATGGAAGAATGTAGTTTGTGTGAAGACGGACTACAGATCTGGTAAAGGACGGCATTTAGTGCGTGATGTCACCTACGCGACCTATAGTCTTTCTGGTTACAGATTCTTCGGAATTTAAAATTTCGATTTAAAAATCGTCCAAAAAAAATATTGCCCACCCCTAATAATCATTCAACTGTTTCACTGGTGGTAAAAATGCAGACTAAAAATCGAGAAAATCTGCAATATCTTAGAATCGCAATTTAAATTGAATCGGCATCCAAAAAATTGTAGAAGAATTGAATCGGGAGAAAAGCATATCGTCCCAGCCCTAATGTTTACTCTCTTTTCAAAAGCCTGGACTGCATGAAAGAGGCAAAAATAAAAGAGTATAGAAAAATCAGGCTTCTGAAACCTTTCTGACAGAATGAGATATAGACTGAGGTAAACTGCTACATTTTAACATTCATCTGCACACAAGAGCCTATAAATTAACAAACTCCAACAACACCCCCCCCCCCCCCCCCCTCTGACTGCCCCCTCATATATGCCTGCCTAGAACCGGCCCTGAATCAAATCAAATTATTATTATTTTTTTTTAAATCGATTTTTGAAAATATCGCGATACTTATGTACTACTAAAAATCGAGAAAATCGGCAATATCGTATAATCGCAATTTAAATCGAATCAGCATCCAAAAAAATCGTATAAGAATCGAATCGGGAGAAAAGCGTATCGTCCCAGCCCTCCTACCTCATCAGGACCTCGGGCCCTCGCTGGCCGACTTGCAGCAGCGCCGGCGGCGGCTGTGGCGGCGGCGGCGGCGGGGGGATGGAGAACGGGAGGCTGCAGCGCGAGCGGCTACCGCCCAGCTCCGCTGCTGCTGCTCCGTTCTCGCCCTTCAGGAACAGCAGCGGCGGCGGCTCCCGGTACAGCTCCGTCTTGGGGCGCATGGCGTCGGAGCGAGGCCCCTCCCGGCGCACGGGTCCCTCCGAGGAGGACGTTGCTGCTGCGTACACTTTGACCATTTGCCGGATCTGAGGAGGAGGAGGAGGAGGCGCTGCTGCTGCTGCTGCTGCTGCTGCTGCTGCGTGCACGAGGGAAGTGTCTTTGCTTTTGCTTTTCCCAGTGGTGGCGTTGATGAAGTCTTTTTGGTGTCCATGATGAGATTCCCGCCTCTCAACAGGTTTCCCTCTGCTGCTGTACTTCAGCTGCACCGGCGGCTCCACGCCTCCTCCTCCTCCTCCTCCTTCATCTTCATCTTTTCCCACCACTTCTGCTTCCCTCTCCTCCTTCTCAGGGACATGTCTCACCTCCACATCCTCCACCTCCTCATTCTCCTCCTCATTCTCCCTCTCCTTCTTCCCTTCCCCCTCTGGAAGAGCGTCTACATCCTCTGGCACGGCCTCAACCTTCACCAGAGTGAGGGAGATGAGGTAGGTGGTGGTGCGTTTCTGTGGGTTGCCCGCCGCTTTGCTCATTTGGGATGAGCACCAGCAGACCTCAGCACAGCGGTGGCGGCACCGGCTCTTCTTCTCCTCCTCCTCCTCCTCCTCCTCCTCCTCCTCCGCCTCCTCCTCCTCCGACCTATCCAGATCCAGATCCAGACCTGCTGCTGCACATCTCAGTTACGACAACCGGGACGAAACTGAAGCAGAAAAGAGACACTGAGATAAAACACAGACACATGATCAAACCTTGTGTTGCTGATTATGTCTGACACCAGGCTTATGATGGGTTTGCTGCTACTTTAATGAAGACACAAGGAGGAGGAGGAGGAGGAATCCTGTGAATTGCAAATTTTTTCCAGAATATAGTTAAAAAAGGCTGACCCAGTGGTGAAACAAGTCTAGACCATTTTTTTTTTTTAAATGCCTCCATTAATCCTCTTCAATGCACACCACCTCCACCTCCTCCACCACTACTACTACTGGTCTCCACCACTGATTCATTCATAATTTCAGCTTTTAAGCGTTTCCATCCTTACTAACTCATTTCATCTCGACAGGTTAAATGAAACACATGGAGAGACATTAGGAGACATTTTTTTTCCCTCTGCACAGTCTGTTGATGTCTTCGCCCTCAGATCTCAGACTGGAATTATGCAACAGTCAATACGTTCGACTGCTGATCCATTTCTTGCCTATATACGTACAGGGCTGAGATGAATACTGCTTGAATAATGCCACCTTTACTACACTGGTAGGTCTCTCTCTCTCTCTTTATTTTTTTATTTTCTCATATCATACCTTCATTTTTCCTGAAGAATAAGCCACTGCACTCTCTCTCTCTCTCTCTGTGTGTCTCTGCTTACGGCTCCTTGTGCGTTTCATTTGACGAGGAGGGAACAATTTTTATCTTGCCATCAGATTTTGTCGTTCGTATCAAAATAGCACATCAAACAAGGCTGAGAAGAAGAGGAGGAAGGAAGAAAAAAAGGAAAAAAGAAGAAGAAGAAGGAGCTCCAGCTGATGATGAGTCAAAGAGAGAGATGAAAAACAGGTGAGAGCAAACCGGGGGTTGGTTGGTTGAAAATGGGAAATCATTCACATGTCACGAAGCGTCTGGCAGCTGGAGCCTCAATCCGACAATGTCATGCATAACATTATGTATGCACGGTGTGAGGGTCAAAGAGAAAAGAAAAACCCAATAAAAAAACCCAAAAAAACAGCTGTTACAAATCCAGAAAATGAAAAGAGAGAAGAGATAAAGTGTCCGGCTCCATCCTCCTCCTTTCCTTCCTCGTGTTGTGCCTGATTCTGGATCTGTATCCACCTTCCACAGCTTCCTCTCGGTCACCGCATCCTCTCTCTCTCTCTCCTCCGAGTGCCTCATCCAATTAGCAAGTCAATAAAATGTGTCTGTGAGGCAGGAGGAAGCCCACCAGCTTCACCACAGCCCCTCCTCCCTCCCTTTTTCTTTTTTTCCCTCCTCTCTCCACCCCCTGCTAGCCGCCGTTAGCCCGGCTGCTGCTGCTGCTGCTGCTGCTGCTGCTGCTGCACACTGGGACTCATGAATCCTCAGCTCTGGGGATGAGGAGGCTCTGCACTGAGGGGAAGAAGGTGGTGATGGTGGTCGTTGTTGTTGTTGCTCACGTTCATCAGATTTTTATCTGTGCCGACACAACAAAAGAGACAAGGAGAGAGAGAGAGAAAAAACACCTCAGCTCTGCTCCTGCCAATGCATCTGCTCTGTCTCCAACCCTCTCTCTCTCCCCCTCCGCCTCACAGTCTGTCCCCTCTGAGCCAGAAGAAACAAGTGGAGGAAGAAAAAAAAAAAAATCTTGAATGTCTGTGCACGACGATACAAGAGAGAGACAATAATGAATAGAATAAACAATCAGAGAGAATAAATAAATTAAAATTTTAAAAAAAAAAAGAGGGGGAGGGAGGGAACATCTAATTAAATTGCATGAGAAGAAGATGAAGACGAAGAAATGATGGATAATTAAATGCAGGATGTTATAATGAGATGGAAAAAAGGGGGAAAATCCGTCGTGGAAATTAAAAGAAATGCATAAAAAAGGACATAAAAAGAAAAACACATAGTATTTGTGTTTACTCCATAATCTCCCCTCAGAGGGAAGCTGCCTGTCATCCCTCTGTGTCCTCGTCATAAACCTGTCAACACAACACGCGAGAAAATGAGTCAAAAATCATGTTAATCAGCGTTTTAAAGCTTCGGCTCAGTGATCCTGGATTTACTGTTTTATATCCACGTTTGAGCTTTTATTCTGATGAGACGGAGCCACTGCAAACGGCTGATTATTGTGGATATACGAGAAAACAAACAAAGTGGGTTTAACAGTTCAAACTTTTTGGGGGGGAAAGGTTATTATTAGTTATATTCAATCACTATTTAAACAGTGACCACAGCATTAGCCCAACAACACTAATCTAATCTAATACTTGTGTTAAACATGTTAAATCTGCCATTTGTTTGATACAGAAACTTAAATATAATAGTTTCCAAGACAACTAGGCTAGTTGCAAATGCATTCCCCTAAATCTTGGACTATTTTTTAAAAAAAGGTACAGTTTGTAAGATTTTCCTATAAATAAAATAAAATATAGACTTATGCAAAAGAAATAAATCGAAATAAATAAAATGTGGCGGTGACTGTGTCTGTAGATTTGCCAAAAGGTTGTATATGCATTTTATTGTGATAATGATATATATAGCCTATATATTTTGTATATTGTATCGTATTCCTTTTTTCAGTTGAGAGTTTAATGAGAAGTTCGATATCACTGAGGAAACACTGTGACTACTGTAAATCTAGCAGCAGGTTAGTTTAACACTAATCAAGCGACCTTGGGGTTTTTTGAAAGGGGCTATATAAATTGAAGTTGTTAATTCTAAGCTAACACTAACACAACCAGATGCTCTCAATAAAAAAAAAAGCATTTTTTAAAATGTTGGACTATAATTACCTGCAGCCTTTACAGGTGCAGCTCAATAAATAAGAATATGATGGAGGTCAGTGGACTTCTCTATTGAACCAGACAAAGAGAACATTTAAACCTCTGCAGGTGTTTGGAGTTAATAAGATGATCAGAGTGCGACACCATTAGATTTGATTCACTGAATATTTGGGTTTTCATTAAATATAAGCCATAATCATAACAATTAAAAGAAATAAAGACATGAAACTGTAATATACATGTTTCACTATTTGAATTGAACGAAACTGAACAAAATTAACTTCTTCTTATTTATTGAGATGCACCATTACACAAGATTATTGGCTGTATGTGCATTTTTTAATTATGACACTGTTGTAACAGTAGTTTATTCACCATATTGTGCCTTTAAACTGTGAAAGTTTCAAAGAGGAAATTCAGTCATACATTCTCTCTTTTAAAATTTCCAGTCGATCACGACGGAGACTGAAACTCACTGTGCAAAAACGGTTGCACACGTTTGTTTTGTTTTTTTTATAAAAGTTTCTGTGGGTGTGAAGAAAGCAGCGTTATTGAACTGGAGGGTTATTTCTAAATGTCTCTGCAGCTCAACCTGCAGGAAGATTTCAGTTCTGTGTTTCTGCTCCTACATAAACACAAGCATGACACTAAAAAACAAAAAAAACAGATAGAAAAAACATCTCATCTTTCTTTTTCCAGCCACATTCATGACCGGTTTATTTAATCACTGTTAGTGGGTTGTTAGTGGACATTGACTGTTTTATGTGGACTACCATCTGTATAATAATAATAATAACAATAATAATAATACACAAGTGAAATCTGAAAGTGATTAAAACTGTGTTTTATTCATTGGTAGTTGCAGTGCTGGTTTATTTTAGCAGTTGAAGGGAGAAAAAACAAAAACGTGTCAAACATAAAATGAGGTGCAAACTCTCCGTCCTCTGATAAACAGAAGAGCAATACCAGTATTTTCTGTCATATATACGTCTTTCTTGTGCGTTTTCATCTTTTTTTTTTTTTGTTCTGCTACTTTTAGACATTTTTTTTTAATACATTGTTTAATATAACGTTTGTACAGGTTTATATTTCTGTCAGAGATACAGTCAGATCACAAACGGCCGTCGCTCGGAGGCGTCAGACTGGTGTCAGCCTGTGACAGGAAAGAGATGACACGTCTGCTTCCTTCTGTCTAAACACTGTACAAAGGTAACAAGAGCAGCAGCGTTGGAGAAGAGAAGAGACGAGACGACAGACGACGAGTCCCCGCTGATGAGACTGAAATCAAAACTTCAAAAACACTGGTACTGTCCTTGAAGACGTGGTGACGACGCAGGCCGGCGTTACCATCATTAACTGTGACATCGTCGTGTTTGACGGCTTGCCACTGATCCTCAGGTTCACTCCTCTTCTTTTCATTTTTATGGTCCGTTTTCTTTTCTTTTCTTTTGTTTTTTTGATGCAGGAGCAGCACAATAAAAATCCAACAGCATAACCCAGACATCTCGGGGGGAGAAAAAAAAGGCAACGAACGAACGAACGCACTGAACGGAAATTGATAAATCCTTTAAGGTGATGGTCCAGGGTCCAGTGGGACTTAAGACACCGTTTTACCTCTCATGGCTTCTTCAGCTTTTTGTCTGAGTCAATGTCTCCTCATCCTGGAAATATGGATGTTCTAGTGCATTCAGGGCCGATATTCGCTTTAAGGGGTCGAACGTCAGCATGTTCTGTGGAGGAGACAACCAACAGCATTTAGGCATCAGATAAGTTTAAAAAAAACACAACCTTTATCTAAGGTGAGACACTACAGGGTTTTTCATGCACTGGTCAATTTGGAGATTTTGTGCCATTTTACTTCCTTAATATGTCTTCTTTCAGAATAGTGGAAAGAAATTGTAGAAAATCCACATTAAGGTTTTTATTTTACTTCATTTTGACTCTTTTTTTGTCTAAATTTCTCCTTACAAGTTAGTCTGAGCCATATGTCAGTAAGCTCTCTATCTTCTGAACAATGGCGCGGGCTCCAAAAACTGTAATTTCCTCCGTATCAGCAACAAAATCGTAAAAGTACGATTGACAATAACAATTCAATAGGCAAAAGGCTGTTTTCTCAGATTTTGTTTTTCCTCAGACTCTGAGCTAGAAATCTCCACTTCAGCAGCACTTACAGACACCAAACCTTCCAGTTTGATCCCTTTCTATATTCTGAAGGTTTTTGCAGAGGGGTTTGTTGATATATCATTCACAGCCTGATTTATAGGCTACAACATTTTATTCCTGAAATCATGGAGAAATTTGATTTCTTAGGGCTGGTATTATTCTAGTATTTTCTCATTTAGCCTACAGAGTGATAAAAAGAGATATGCAAAATCCCCTCTGTAAAAACCTTTGACTTGAATAGCTATGTCAAAACAAAACAAGAAAAGTAAAAGTAGCCTAGCTTTATCCATTGTCCAGATTTCTGTTCTGGAAAAGTAGGCTATGCATAGCACACGTAGCACACATTTAACTAACCTGCTTAGCTGCGTTTAGCTTAGCATAAAGCCTGGACGCTGAGGGAAACTTTAGCCTCAGGTGATAAAATCCACAATCCAGCTCCTCTAAAGTGTTTTAATTAACCTGTTACATCATGTTTGTTTTAATCTGTGCAAATAAATTATATATTATAAAATAAAATAAAAGGTTTATGCACCAGACTCTCAGTCTTTAGCACCAGTTGCCAGGCAACCGGCAGAAACTCCAGGCAGTTCCTGGTTGAAAAGGGTCGAACTCTCTCTGTGTTAATGTACACGGAGGAAAGTCATAAAAACTGAGCTGATAATAAATCGTAGGTTAATTTAGTTGTTAAGATTGTGTTGATCTAATTTAGTTATTTATGTTGTGTTGTTTTTGTTGTTTTTTGCACTCTGTCTGCAGATTTGAGCTTTCTGTTGGTCTATTCATCTGTAAAGGCTACTGCTATCTGGCAAATTATTTTATTATTAGGCTATTATATATTTATATCTATTCATTTATTCATTCTTTTTTTTGTCTCATGGATTTGATGGTTGTTTTTATTTGTATATATTTTTTATCATTACTTTTAATAGCTGCAGCACAGGTGGTTGCCCTTGACCTTGATTTCAACACTGTGGTTTTGTATTTACAAAAATATATTTTCTATTATATAGAAGCAAAAATGAACACATCTTTATATATCTTCTGCTTTATAATATCTCAGAAAAGTCACATTTACTGTGAATGTCCCTGTTTGGATCAAATATTGATTTATCAGACAATCTGTGACTTTAGGTGTATTTCAGTTTTAATGATGCAGAAATCACACTTTGTCTTTAAATAAAGCTCCTCTCTCCTCTCTGAAGCAGCTGATAATAAACAGCTTCTTCTGTTGCACCAGTGACATTTTTGTGGCTTGTTAGTTGAACGTCAGCCGACTGTGAGCAGCAGCGGAGAAAACATTCCTCTGGAGTCTGAGGTTTAAGCTGCTGATCTGTTTCAGCCGTCTCTCTGTTTACAGCCGCTGACTGTCTGTGTGTGTGTGTGTGTGTGTGTGTGTGTGTGTGTGTGTGTGTGTGTGACTCTCTCTGTTACCGGGCAGAAAAATGGATCAAACGGATGGAAGTCGAGTCACAGACCATGCAGAGTCAGACCTCACCCACCTGCAGTAGTTGTGCCCCCGGCTCATTTATCTCAGAAACAAAGTCGGCGACGGGCCGAGGCGTGAGCGGAGGGAAGTTCTTCCTGGAGAGCGTGACGTCGGTCGGCCACTCGTCCTCTGGCGGGAGGCCGATCAGTCTGAAACCACACGTTCATCTGGATTAAAAACAGCTACAATATGAACCGTGTATCTAATCTACCTGTAGGCTACACACGTATGGATTTTTTTTTTTTTTTTTTTACTCACTGAAATATTTTCCCCAGTTGATCCACTTCTGATTCTCCACAGAACAGCGGCCTGCAGACAAAACAAATCAATAAACAAATCAGTTTAAGATGTGAATATGAGTGTGATTGTGGTTTTCACCAGTAGATGGAGCTGCTGCGTCCGGCACCGACTGCTGAGTTAAATCCTTAAATCACCCATCACCTCAGCAGGAAAATACTTGGACTGTTACGTCTCGTCCCTAAATTCACTGGTTGTGTGTTTTGTTGGCAAAAAACTATTTGTGAAAGAACAGGTCATTGTGTTTGAGCTCCGTTTCTAAGCAACAACTACATTTCTTCTATTTCTGTAATATTACAAGCATGAATAAGCAAACCACACTGCAAAAATGTAATTTCTAGTCAAAACAAATCTCATTATACCTAAAATAAGCTTGTTTTTAGACACTTTTCCTTCTTTCAAGCATACTTTCAATTGAAATAAGAAGAAAAATCTGATAGTGGAGCAAGTTTTTCTTCCTTATTACAAGCACAAAAAACTTCCTTTCACTGGCAGATTTTTCTTCTTATTGCAAGTGAAAATGTGTTTGAAACAAGCGAAAATGATCTAAAAACAATTTAGTTTTAGGTGACGAGTCTTATTTTAAGTGGAAAGGGATGAGTTTTGACTAGAAATGAGACATTTTGACAAGAAATAAGACAAATATGGACAGAGTTTTTGCAGTGCAGTACAAACTGTTATGGCCCATTTTACAGTATCAACATAAAGAGAGAGCAAAAACAGAAAGACCATGCTAAGAACAGAAGAGAAATTAAAAAAAAAAAAAGATACAGTGAACACTGTGGTGCAAAAATATTATTTAGTGCATTTTTAATTCTCCATTCCTGTCCAACAGGAGATAATTGGCCCCTAAATCCTGTCAAAATCTTCCAAACTGTTTTTCTAAGTGGAGAGGGTTCATTAGCATCGTTAGCCAGGAGTTTAGAGACGGCAAGTTTTTCTTTCAGTTTCAGTGGGACAGAAGACAACAACACACTTAAACTCTGGGTCAGGTTTAATATTAGAGAGAAATATAAATATTATATCACAGACCAGAAATCTTGCAGCTTTGGAGTCTGATAACAACTTTAGAGAGACCTGGAATTAGCAGGTACAGTTATAAAACAAAACAATGAGTAATGCATTTAACTGCCATGGCCTCTATGAATGCTCACCATGCAAGTCTATTGATACATTCAATACTTATTTTCCCTGCTGTGTATATCTATGGTGTTATACAGGTTCAACTCTGTGGTGTCACAGTCTCATCATCTGATTAACTCAAAACACCTGCAGCCTGGTTCTCATTGGGGACGAGTGCTGGCGTCCATCATATTCTCATTTATTGAGATGCACCTGTTTATAAATGAGACAAGGATGTCTGTCCATTATAGAAAGTCTAGAGTATAGAGTCTCTGAGACATTTCACTTGCTCTGCACATTCAAAAATAGGACAATATGTCTTCACAAAATGTCTGATGTGGAGATATCTAAACAAATATTTGTCCTGAAGCTGCTGAAAAACATGAATGTAACGTCTGAAGTCCCTTAAATGCACCAATAATCAAGTTTAGGACCATTTTAAAAAGCTGCTATGAAGCTCTGCCCCTTCAACTTTGATTAAACGTCGTGTTTCTGCAGCGGGTTTTGGTTTCATATGTTTTCTTGCAGAAGGTTCAGACTTGTAGGAAACGTTTTATCTCTGCTGTGACACTGTGACTGTGTCTGGCAAAGCTCGGCTGTTTTTCACCGGTTCACCTCCGGACAGATTTCCCCTGAGCTGCAGATAAAAACCTCGTAATGAGATTCACTTAGAGATGATATCTGGACACTGTACCTGCTGCGTGTGGTCAATGTGAGACACGACCACACGTGGAGGCAGCCTCTCTATTCACACACGCTGGAAATCTATTCTCACGCTGCTCGTTGGGAGTTTCATTTATTTGCCTCCACTCACAGAGACTGAAGCAACAAGTTATTGTTCAAGAGTTTTGTTGATATTTAACCAAAGTCACGTTTTTCCTTGAACAACATCCCATGCTTTGTGTGTGTGCCATATGATTCATGTGCAGTGCAGAGAATGAAGTAGGAATTTTCCTCAAAAACATTTTTGTTAAATCAAATCAAAGTAAAAAAAAAAAAAAAAAAGCACCAAACCAACTGAAGTCAAACTCCATCACAATCTGTTTGGTATCAGTTCATATTTTCACCCTGGATTCAAAAACAATGACGCAGGGAAAACACAAACTCAGAGTCTAATCTCATCATAACATGAGCCACACACACAAACAGACTGTTTAGTTAGTGTGTGTCTGTGTGTGTGTGTGTGTGTGTGTGTGTGTGTGTGAGTGTGTTCCTCTGCTGACTCACTTGCGTCTGAACATCTCGGCGAAGATGCAGCCGGTGCTCCAGATGTCGACAGGTGTGGCGTAACTGGACTGAAGCAGAACCTCAGGAGGCCGGTACCACAGCGTCACCACCTGACACACACACACACACACACACACACACACACACACACACACACACACACACACACACACACACACACACACACACAAACACACAGACACCGGCTTCATCAACTCTGCTGAATCATTTTGATGAGAGTTTGTGGAGAGTTTGTCAGAACAAATCACTGTGAACACGTCAGTGAGCTCGGAGCTGCAGATGCTGTCGACTCAACTCTTTAAAGAGGAACAATGCAGGATTTTTACCTCAACGTAACGCGCCCCGTAACCCGTAATCTCTTGTTGATGACAGATAAGACTACACAGATATACACATGGTAACATGGTAGATGATAAGTAAGGGATAATGTACGCTTCGCGTCAGGGTTCCATACAACCTGTCGGGGTTTATTTCTCCACAACAACCTCCACACTATACATTAACCCGCTTATTACACAGTTTACGAGTTAAATCAATAATTTGAAACATAATGTTGATCAAAATACGGCTTTCATCGATTTAAAATTGCATCATTTAGCGAATCTGCAAGACTGCACGTCCGCTGTTTTGCTGGGCCTCCTCCCGGTCGTGCATTATGAAGCCTTTGATAATCAATCAGTGGATCGATGGATTACCATACAGGTGTTACGGTGTGTGCATTGTGTGTAGTCGTATCTGTTATAAACAAGAGATTAACTTTACTGTTTACGGGGTGCATTTGTGTCGCGGTGCCACCGAGACGACAGGAGAGCTGTGACACCGGGTCTGAGGCTCTGATGCAGGTCTGGTTTCCAGCCACGATGTGGAAGGAGCCTCCAAGTCATTTATCTAACATCACTATTAGTCCCAAGCTGTTTAATGACGTTAAAAATGAAACATAAGGTAAATATATCCTGCATAGTTTCTCTTTTCTGTGCTGCGCTGATCAGAGCGGCGTCCCTAGCAATGGTCTGTTATACTTGACGACGGTCATTATTCTGAAATAACGGACCGCAGAACGCAGCGATGGACCAATCAGAGAGCAGCATTCAATAGAGCCGTGTAATAAATAACGTTATCCACCGCTCCATGGATTGATTTCTCACCGGCTTTTAAATCATTGGTTTAACCAGCACTAGGACTCTGGAGCTGGTTAATTTAGGGGAAAATCCTGCATAGTTCCTCTTTAATGACACCAACAACTGCTGCTCCGTCTTGGATCCTCACCACAGGAGTGAGAGCCATGTGGCAGCTGTAGATCCGGGCCAAGCCGAAGTCGGCCAGCTTCACTTGGCCCTGACTGGTCACCAGGATGTTCTCTGGTTTCAGGTCTCTGTGCATCACACGGTTCGAGTGCAGGAAGGCGAGACCACACAGCAACTGCCTCATCAAGTCCTGCACAAAAAAAACAAACAATAAAAGACTTTTAGTTTAGTTGAAGTTTCTGTCCCAGATGCAGCAGGAATTCGTTCAGACTGTTCAGTTTTCTCACTCTGACGCGGTCGGGAGATAAACCCGGAGCCGGAGCTCTCTCCAGGTACGTCTTCAGGTCCTGGTCCACGTGCTCGAACACCAGAGTGACTTTAGTCTCCTGGTCCGACCGCTGGGTGGCGCACACGTCCATGAGCCTGGAGCACGGAGAACAGACGGTCAATTTGTGACTGTGGGAGGTTTTTAACTTTCCTCTTGTGTTCGGGTCACCAATGACCCGTTTTCAGCTTTTAAAGGGACAACGAGGAGTTTCTCCATCGGCAGAACGAAAAATTCCGCGAACAATAAAAAAGTCTCATATTAATGTGGACGAATCTACGTTACCCACACTTGTTAATGGGCCCATTTTCGATAAATATATCGTTTTATCTCTATCGTTATTTTGTTATTATTAGTGGTGGCGGAAATGCTGGGCGAGCCGACCAGCGTTTCCTTACTTTCGGTTTCGTGGACGCTGCCCGGCGAGTCATGAGAATAACGCCGCCGAATCGTCGTTTATGGTCGGAACTACGACGGTATGTGATCGTCTTTGAACCTCTGACTTTAATTCTTGATGAATGAAAACATGAGTCTGTCTTGCGCCGGTCAAATAATTTCACGGTGCGCGGAGGCTCATAAATGTAGTGTGAAAACTCCTCGTTGTCCCTTTAAATGCATAAAAAGTACCACATAAATTTGTTTATTGCATCAAGGCTTTTTGACTTTCTCTGGAACCTCTATTTAAAAACAACATAAAACATTCTTTTTTACACAAAATTTTAAAATGCTCTGGTTAAAATTATAGCATTTGTGGTTTTAAACCTGAAATCGTAAGTGCAAAACCAACCATTTCATGCATAACGACACCTAACAATGTAACCACAAGATGAGAACCAAATGAGATGATAAACAATTGTTTTTTATTAAGTGTTTAATGTGTTTTACAGCTGATTTAAGACTCAGGTCAAAACTGACCCCAACACAAGAGATGGTAGCAGAAAGCTACAAGAGGAAGGTTAAACGGAGGCCAAGGGGTAAACTGACAAAAAAGGCCCAGAGGCTGACACGAAAAATATTAAAACCAATATTTTCATGGATAAGGAAGTCTAACAATGTAACCGAGAGAAGAAAAACAAAATGTTTTAGTGTATTTTACAGCTGATTTAAAATACAGGTCAAAACTGACCCCAACACCATAGATGGTAGCAGAAAGATGACACAAGAGGAAGGTTAAAGACACGCAGACGGCTCCGATGGCGAGGAGGGAAGTCTCACCTGACCACGTTGGGGTGGTCGAACTGCTCCAGCCTCCTCAGCAGAGCCACCTCCCTGACGGTGGAGATGGGGAGGCCGTTCTGGTCCGTCTGCACGCGGACGCTCTTCAGGGCCACAAACTGGCCGCTCTCCGTGTCTCTGGCCTTGTAAACCGTCCCGTAGGCGCCGCCGCCGATCTCCGCCACTGGCTCGTACTGGATACTGGTGGCGTGGGCCATGGCCAAGATCCAACAGACTGACACACAAACACACGGAGCTCAGATTAGACACATTAACCTTAATCCTTGTCGTAAATAAATGAAATGGAGCTGATCTACTGGGCCCAGTTGTTCAAAAGTAATCTGATTGGATCAAATCTTGAAAATAGGTCCTTCAAAACCCAAAATGGATTTTGAATTGGATGACAAAACAACGGGATTTCAAAATCTGGATAATCTAGATCCAGATTGCACCTTTTTCGAACAGCTGTGCCCTGGAAATGTCCAAACTAAACATTCCTGGACTCAGACCTATGAAATCAGGAGCTTTTTTGCAACAAGAATCTGACGCATCAACTGGACAGAAAACCATTAGAGGAGAGGATACTGAAAGGTGGTGAGACATAAAACACATCAAAACAGGGATCAGGGATTTAAAGGAGACATATAATGCCACCTTTCCACAAATTAAAATAGTTCCCGGGTGTCTTAAAGAAATGTCTGTGACATCCTTCGGTCAAAATACCTCAAGGATCAAACATCACAGCTCTTTTCATCCTCTCTAAACAGCCCTGTTCAGAACAGCTGGTTTCAGTGCCTGTCCCTTTAAATGCAAATGAGCCACTGCTAGCCCCGCCCCTAGGGGTGGGGTTATGCAAATTTGAAAACTAGTGACATCACTGGAAGACAACTGAGGGAACAGCTCGTAAAACCACATGGATTTCAACCTAGGGAGCCTGAAAATTACAGATTTATTTGTCAATTCTCACATTTTAGGGGCTGAAAGGCAAAACAAACACCCAAATATCTGTTAAAGAGCCTTCAAAAAGTGACATTTCCATAATATGTCCCCTTTAAAAAAACACAGACTTCAACCTCACAGTGGCACCAAAGGAAAAGTGAAGTTGTAACCAGATCTTCAAATATTCATTCATAAAAAACAACTATGAAGAAGCTGCAATTCAATTCATGCAGTAGCTTCAGAAACTTAAAAAGCCATCAGAGCAGCGTTAACGGGCTCCAGGTGATCGTTGTGTCCAGGATTCACTCGTCTCTGCTCGGCCGTAAAGACACAACAACTGTCCTCAGAGCGACACTTTACACAAGCTGAAATTCATTGTTGTTTCCCTGCAGACGTTTCACAGCCAACATTTACACATCCTCCTCCTCCTCCTCCTCCTCCTCCTCTTCCTCCTCAACAACAACAGCTCTCGTGCTCCAAAATAATCTTTTGAATGAACATTAAATCTATTTCTATCCAGGCAGGTTTTGCTCGTGACAATCTCTCTGTCCAGTTTCCTCTTCTCCATGAGACTCGTGTCTGACTTAACATTTAAATGTATTCCAGCTTTTTGCCCTCCAGCTTGTTAGTGCAGCGGTGTCGTCGCTGGAGTTCGTCAGGGAGGAGGAGGAGGAGGAAACTTCATTGAATCTGTCACAGCAGCTTTTAAGATATCGAGCAGCAAACCCGTCTCTCGTCTCTACGGTAACGGGATAACAACAGCTTCTTCTTTTTTTTGCTCCTGTACAAGTTCAATCTGTAAAACAAAATAACAACCAGTGTGCAGCAGCAGCAGCGGGTCCAGAGCTGCAGCTGGATCTGCTGACGACGACGTTCTGGTTCTGTTTTGCTGAACGGTTCAAGATACAAAAAAATACAGTTTCAGCTGTTTGTGAGTCAGTAATATGAATAAAATCCTGTCAGAGAATGTGCAGTTTTTTAGTCAACGATATCAGTGCATTTTGTTCTAGAAACATGACAGCTCATGAATAAAGAAAAAAATCTGAATGGGAACGTCCAATCCAGAGAATCTAAGACTTTAAGAAGCTCTGTTTTTTGCAGGATAGCTACAGGTACTGATCCAGGAAAATACACAGTTAAATCTAATAATAACAATTATAACATTGCTTTGATTTTGCTCATTTTCAGGCTCCGTATCTGAGGGACCTGATTGAAGTCCACTGTTGTTACATTTACTTGAAATCTAGAGGTGTCACTAAGGTTACAGGTATGAGGTGCACGTGTAAATAAAACGTAGTCATCGCATTTCAAGCAACCTTTTTGCGATGTGTTTATTATCGTGCATATCGTGATATCACGATGATGATGAAAATAAAGATTAATCAGTCAGCACTACTATAGGTTATCATAGGGCTGGGCAATCAAATTTATCGATTAATTCGAATGTGTAGTTCAGATCGATTTGTTTTAATGAAATCAAGAGGCCTTTGACCCCTTGGTGAAACGGTTAGCATCGTCGCCCGCGGTGTGGCGGCTAGCGATACTGAAGTTAAACTCACTCGCCCATAAAAAAGACATGCTAACCCACTTGCCAAGTGGTCACTGACCTCTTGGTGAAACGGTTAGCATCGTTGCCCGTGGGTATAGTCACAGTCACGCGGTACCAGTGAGGAGAAGTGATGGCGTGTGGCGGTTAGCGATACTCAAGTTAAACTCACTCGCCCATAAAAAAGATGTGCTAACCCACTTGCCAAGTGGTCATTGACCTCTTGGCGAAACGGTTAGCATCGTTGCCCTCGTGACTGTGGCTATACCCGCGGACTTTGTTTTGAACAATTTCTGCAGATTAATTTTAAGTAGGGGGGAAAATCCATTTAAATAGTGAAGTTTTTTTTTTTTTTTTTTTTTTTTTTTTAGGTGTCGGCATCGGTTATGAGAAGCAGGAAGTTATCTGTATCAGTAAGAAAAAAAAGTTATTGTGCATCCCTGCTCTTTATCTCTTCTCTTCTCTGTTTGGTTTAAACGTCTGGTGCTGATGAGATCGGTGAGAGGAGAAACAGTGGCGTCAGGAGGATGCAGCAGAGCTTCATGGAGCTGCTCACGGGTCCTGGTGGTCGTCTGACTCTGACTAATGTGAAATATCGATCGGTGCAGCAGCTTTAACTAATGACAGAGACACAGGCAGCGAGAATCTGAGTGTTTCACCCACAGATCAACCGTACTCACAGTCAAGTGCACGAGAGTGAAGCCTCTAGACTGAAGAGTCATCAGACGAGAGCTCTTCAGACACTTCACGCTCTGAGTGTTGGAAAGTGCAACGTGTTCTTAGTCATATTCACCAAATGTTTAATAATCTACGAGCTGCAGGACAAAGTACCTGACCTCCTCTTCCTCCTCCTCCTCCTCTTCCTCCTCCTCCTCCGGTGACTCACTGAAAGGCGCGACACTATTGAGCCAACACACTCGCCGGTGGCTCGGCCAACAGCCGACAGGAACAACACAGGAAACACCTCCGGCCGATCTTTTGTGTCCCGTCGCTCCTCGACGTCTCCACTGACTCCGTCACGTTTCTCCCAGCTCTTTCCCCTTTTGTCTAAGTCTCAACCTGCCCGGTCCGTCGTCAAACCAGTTTGGTGCAGCCACAGCCAGCAAAGCCTCGGGCTGCACCATCACATCACATCAGTTCAGATGCAACAGATCCATGCATGTGTTTCCAGTCCAGGTTGTTTTAAATGGGATTTACAATAATGGAGGATAATTTAGTTTCTAGGTTCATGTTATCTCATAGCGTGGTGAATGTGCAGGTCACAACTTGTCCACCAGAGCGTTTTGGAGTTGTTGGATTGTGTATTTGATGAGTTTGATGAGGGAAACCAAGAAATCCCATGAGCCTCCGTAGCGTAGCTCTGAGCAGCTCACGGCTCTGCTCCGCCGTTCTAAAAATAGCTTGCACCAACAAATAAAGGTAACGAACCTACTGCTATGACCAATTTGCCAAAATATTGAACTATCCCTTTAATAACTGTGTAGCACTCTGGTCGACTGTGACTTGACTTGACATAAAAATGCATGAAACTAGAGATGAAAATAGGAAATTATTTAGTTTCAAATATTTTCAAGGCGCTTAAAAAGTGCGACTTGGAAGCATCATTTCTTCATATACAAGGAAAAACATGAACATGTTGGGGATTTATGTGTTTTAGTGCATACAGAACTATTTGAATGTGCTATGGAATTGACCTTGGGTTTTAACTGCTGGTTGGATTTAATAATGATATAACTACGTCATCCTTGGCTCTGAGAAACTGCTGTTGGCTATTATCACCACTTTTTAACAGACAAAACCATCTATTATTCAAGAGAATAATCAAATAGTTTAAAATAAAATAATAATAGTTTGTCAAATGCAACTTTCCAGGTAGAAACAGTAGAAACACCAGTGTCAGACTGTGAGAAAACACAGTGAACTTATTAAGGCAGGAAAAAGTGTGAAAGAGAGAGAAGGAGCAGAGCCTGAGTTAAATAGTTTCTGTGTAGCAACAAAAGAGAAGAAACACAATCCACTGGAAACCAAATACACAAGAGGAATTCATTCTGTAAATGTCTGAACGCTGCTGCAGACTGGGGCTTTATAGGAAACGTTTGCCTGCTGAACCTGCGGTGAAATGGAGATAAACACAGCGTAAATGTCACTGTTGTGTCTGAGGACGCAGACGCCTCTGATCACTGATCGTCACAATCACAGGACGAGTCTGTGAATAATAATGATGACATTTAGGATCTGGATGCAGAGTTGCAGCCCGACACATGTTCTGCTGATGTGTTGAATATTAAAAACGCCCAAAACAAGAAAACTTGCCACTGTGTACTGTATATAAAATTAGGGATATTTGGCTTTCGGATAGCCTGACAAGTCAGACTAGCTATATCATTAAAATGTCTAGTCTGGCAACGACCGGTAGACCTCGGCTCAATCCAGGGGGCGGGATGAAGGCTGTCTTTCAAACTGCCTCTGCACCAATAGGGTAGCGCTACGACCAATCAGAGTAAAGAGCAGGATGACGTCGGTAGATTAAACTTTTCCCATATCCTGTTGGCAAAACACCAAATACATCCTTCTTCAAAATGAATGACTTCAGTGCAGTTTCTTGCTCAACTTTTAAAGAAAATGACAAGTTTAATTCTTTCAAAGTTGATGCCAACGCCGATTCCTTTGCCAAAGCCATCTTGTCAAGTTTTTCACCGTCACAAGTATGTCGTCATGGCATTAAGCCGCCCAACGACTCTCTAAACAGATAGAGCGCTGTGATTGGTGAACACAAACAGTGTTCGAGACTCAAAAAGTTCCTATGGCTCGTTTCTAGTCCCACCTACGGAGCAAATAGATTTGCTGCCGCTAGGGTGCGTCTAGATTTCTAGGCTAGCTTTCGGATGAAATGTATGGAAAATGATGCTACGGTGATATCACATCATGACAGTAGGGCATTTAAGTAGAAATATTTCTTCTCCATCTCCAACAATGTATTGAAACCAAAGCTAACAACAGTGGTGGATAAACCACAACAAAACATGTCCATGTGTCAATAAGTTGTCATGTGACCAAAGGACGTCCACTTCTCTGTCTTCCTGTGTCTCTGTTCAACCTGCCGATGACACTCTAGTATTCACCACTTTATTTTCCCATGATCCATTGCGTCACACCACCCCGGAAGTCGGTTGTTTACGTAGCAACAGCTAGCGGCTAACGTAGCAACCGGACATCCACAACTCTTGCGATTGGCTTTATGGTCGTTACAGGCTCCATTCATAAAATCTTTAACTTTCCTTGAGTTGTTTGTGTATCCAACAACAGCACATGTCGTACCGGAGGACATTCTATGAACTTGTAATAATAATAAAAACACTTCTAAGACAGACTGCTAGGCTAGCTCCATTCTGCTTGAAGTGAGACAGAAGTGCGAAACCGACTTGTCGGTGAATTGAGTGTCATGGCGACGCCCAGCGGCGTTCTACGGAAAGTGGTGAATATAGTATAGTAATTTAGAACACGGCTCTCTTGAATACTCGATTCTGATTGGTCAATCACCAATATTCTGCGGTGTTTATTTCTCGATAGACCACCGCTGAGCGGACCGTTGCTAGGGACTCCATAGCAACGGCCGACTCTGCATGTCCGGTCACGGCCGCTGTTTTGCTGAGCCTCCTCCCGTTCGTGCATTTGAAGCCTTTGATAATCAAACAGTGGATCGATGGATTACCATACACGTTACGTGTATTTTGTGTAGTCGTATCTGTCATAAACAAGAGATTATGGGATGCGTTTGTGTCGCGGAGCTACAGAGAGGAGAGGAGCTGTGACACGGTCAGAGGTTCTGATGCAAGTTTACTTTTCAGCCACGACGTGGAAATAACTTAGGAGCCTCCACTCTCCCTGTAACAGGTTACAAGTCGTTTATCTAACATCACTATTAGTCCGAAGCTGTTTAATGACGGTAAAAATGAAACATAAAGTAAATATCCTGCATAGTTTCTCTTTTCTGTGCTGCGCTGGTCAGAGCGGCGTCCCGAGCAACGGTCTAATTTTACATGAATAAAATCTCTTTTTATCATTATTTTGTGTTACATTATTGAATGATTTTGTTGTAGGCCGTGTTCTAAGCGGGATAATGTATAGTTGGTCGGTTGTTCGCGTCGGGGTTCCATACAACCTGTCGGGGTTTATTTCTCCAGTATAACAGTAGGATGAAGACGACTGATTCAATACAAACTGGTTTAATCATTGAACCAGAACATTTAGTGGTGGATTCATGGATCAGACAGTTTGTTGTTGTGATGTTTTTGTGGTTAATCACCTTGTCAGAGAACAGCTGGTTGTGTTGTAAGGACTGAAACATTGAACAGTTGAACACGTGCATTCAAAAGCTTAGAGAAGGTCAAACTAAGTTCACCTGTAAAGGTTGAAGTGCATTCTGACATTTCATCTCAAAGCCAACTATATCTCTAACTTTTTGCAAGTAGTGTATAGATATATATGTGTGTATATGTGCAGCCAAACCACAGTAATTGAAGTGGTTTTCATAAAAACTGATATTAATGAGAAGGAGGAAGTGAAGATGTCTTATTCACACTGAACTCACCACATCTCTTCCTCTTGTACAGACAAAGTTGAGTCAGAGCGTCTGCGGACAAGAATCCGCCTGAATTCCTTCACACCAACTAAATTCCTGCCAAAAACATGAATGTGGAAACTCGGCTGTGAAATAAAGTTTCTCTCTCTTTGTCTCTCTTTCTCTCAAACAAACAAGATCGAACCTCAGAGACGTTTTCAATGTGACGTCATCAAGATGTTTTATTTTCCTGAGCAGATTTTCCCTCCAAGACGCTTCGATTAAAAAACCTCTAATTTCATTTCAGTGATAAAAACCTGTGATTTTTTAAATCTACAATGCGACAAAACGCGCATTCAACACACATCACCGGACGGATTGTACCGCATGAAGAATAAGATCCCAACAAAACTTTACCACCACTGCAACTAACGGCATACAGAGAAATATCCAATCAGATCTGAATCAATAAAGCGACATTTTATATGTGGAAAAAAAGATGTTTTGAAAATATCTGTATTTTCAAAACCGCAGTTCATACACATCCATTTTCTAATAAAGATACTTTCAACCCCATTCCGTAATACAAGCGTAGGTTTCTTTACATTTTCTGTTCTAACATTAGGGTTGGGTAGTAATACAGTAGTAAGGTGGTAAACCACGGTATCTTAAAATAGCAACCGTTTCAGTTTCATTACCGTCATTTAAAAAAATTGGGGCCTGATATATAACCAATTAAGTATAATTTATTTCACTGCCTAAATAATGAGTGTATGTCCAGCAGCTACAGGTGTGTGGCTGAGTTTTCAGTTTTACCCCAACAGTAGGAATGTTTTCCTTTTGGGAGATGTTTGATGATGTTGATGGACATGACATCATCATGTGACACCTCAGAGAAGAGAGAAAGAAAAAGACGGCAAGTCGCACATAGAGTGAGTTGGTCCTCGAGAAAAACTCAACTTCTGCAAAAACCTTGGATGTTGCCATGGTTATCATAGGCCTGTTTCTACTGCAGGAGTTCCTGGTAAAGAGAGGGGGGGGGACTTTTACAGGAACCGGCCGTGTCTCCCCTGCAAACCAGGACCTGCCTAGCCTCGCGTCACCAGGCTCTTCATACAGAGGGGAGAAGAGCCTGCTCTGTTAACTAAGCGAATCCAGAATTCACCAAATTCACCAAAGTAAAAGTGTTAAACTTTACAATAACTTGTAATACAATTACATACAATAAATGAAAAAGGTTATCTTAATGGCTCGAGGATTTTCTTGTAAATTATATTCTTTAAATTAAAAGTTTCACCGCATTTTATTAGCTTGGTGCTTTTATTATGACGGAAAGGCCTGTCTTTCTCGCCCTGGTTCCGGTTGCTGACCAAAACAGCCACTAAACGGCGACAGACCAGGACCTGCCGGGCTCTGGTGGTGACGTGCAGCAGTTTCAATCATCGCACAGACGTCGTGCAGCTTTCTATCTTTTGTTTTTACTGGTCTTGTTGTTGTTTTTCCGGCAGCATAGATGCTTTCTAATAAAACTGGGTTTTTTAATTGCTATTTCGATCACGTATTAAACATACGTTTTTTTTTACTACTACTACTTACATACGTCTTTTACCAACTTATTCTCTCTTTTTTCGGCCATGAAGATGCTTTTTTAATAACGCTGGGTTTTAAAAATGCTGCTTGTTTAGGGGCTTTCTCTGACTGGTAAACTGTGTAGGAGGTTTAACGGTATTGACATTTGGATAGCGCCCAACGCTAACTGAGATACTTAAAGAACAAAATGTACAAACTTAGAGACCATTTGAAAAATGTAAGAATAATCTAATTCAACAGTTACATTTTGTTTCTGTTTGGAAACCCAGAACAGAATTTCCCAAAACTTTGCGTGACTGAGCCTCCGTACAAAGAGAAACTACAGTCTGTTGTGAGTTCTCTGTGTTAAACTCTGAATGTGATGAAAACATTTACATTTTAAGGCTCTTGTGGTGATTTAACTACGACACGACGACTCTCTCCAGACGTGTTGAGTGTCTGGTGAAAGTGAAGCTGCAGCTGATCTGAAGAACAGTTTTCCATCCACAGCTCATTGTGAGAGTGAAACATTCCTCTGCAGGTTGTGTGGCAACTGGTGTGGGAGGCAGCGGCGCCACAAAGAGACGCAAAGTCCAACAAACACAAAAAAAATACTGGAGGAGGAGGAGGAGGTTCCTGTCACAATGTCGGAAAGTTACTGCTTTTCTATTTTGATCCCCAGTCAAAGCTGAAACTGATACAGATTGACATATTTACTTTTTAACGTTCATAATTTTGTCGCAATTATGAGCAACAGTTGAAGCTGCCTTCTTCTGTCAATATGCATGTTGATATCAATACATCTCTGATCAGTCAATCGAGATCCTTCTCTTACCAATATCAATAATATCAGTAAAAATGTAGTTAGTTCCTTTTGACTGACTTAATATTATTGTTTTAATATTTAAAGGGGAATTGCCGTTTTTTTACAATCTGGACCTTATTTCTAGCATAAAATACGATCATTTCCTCACCCAGATAACTTTGGTGTCATTACAAGTCGTTGTGATGAAATTAGCTCCAGCCGAGAGCCGCGTATATCCGTATAATGGAGTCTACAGGGCAGCAGAATGCAGCCTCTAAATAACACATTATCTGCAGAGAAACTCCTTCATTTCACCAATATTTAGTTATGATAGGCTAGTGCTATTCCCCTCTGAGTCCGGGGTTAGCTGTTATCAACATCCGGGGTCTGTAGGTTGACCTACTGACCTCTGACCTGGATGATGTCATCTCTGAGCGCCGCGCGGCTCATTCTGATAATAATCATTCCACTTCGGCATTCGGGTCCATTTTTATCTCAACTAGCCGGAGCTTTAGTGAGTCCAGGTTGAGGAGAGGAAGCCTGTGGAAGCTGAACTTCATCCAGCTGCTCATTTTGTTCTGACAAGTCAGAAACACGCAGAAACGGACCGTAGCATTAGCGGTAGCAACAAGCCGCGTGGCGCTCAGAGATGACATCATCCAGGTCAGAGGTCAGTAGGTCAACCTACAGACCCCGGATGTTGATAACAGCTAACCCCGGACTCAGAGGGGAATAGCACTAGCCTATCATAACTAAATATTGGTGAAATGAAGGAGTTTCTCTGCAGATAATGTGTTATTTAGAGGCTGCATTCTGCTGCCCTGTAGACTCCATTATACGGATATACGCGGCTCTCGGCTGGAGCTCATTTCATCACAACGACTTGTAACAACACCAAAGTTATCTGGGTGAGTAAATGATCGTATTTTATGCTAGAAATAAGATTGTAAAAAAAAACGGCAATTCTCCTTTAATCTTGATCTTGATCCATCTGGTCCCTTGGATCCTAACTCTATACTGTGTGTGCTCTCCCTGCTCTGCACAGGCTGAAGGACAGAGTGAAGAAAATGTCCAGTCAAATGAAACACGATGAGGAAAAGAGAAAGTCTCTGCAGGTTATTATTGGTTTCTTCCTATTCTTGGTGTTGTGTATCACAGGTAGTTTGAGGACACGCAGACACGTGTGAAGGAGCAGTAGCAGGACAGGTTCAGATGTTCAGGTTAGATCAGATCTAATGAACTGGAGAGGAAGAACTCGTCTCCTGCTTCCTTCCTCACCTCCTCCTCCTCCTCCTTGTGTGCACTGCAAAAACTCAAACTCTTACCAAGAACATTTGTCTTATTTCTAGTCAAAACAAATCTCATTCTACTTAAAATAAGACTCATCACATCAAAAGCAGCTTATTTTTAGACACTTTTTACTTATTTCAAGTCTATTTTCACTTGAAATAAGTAGAAAAATCTGATAGTGGAGCAAGTTTTTCTTTCTTATTACAAGCACAAAAAATTTGCTTTCACTGGCAGATTTTTCTACTTATTTCAAGTGAAAATTAGTTTGAAACAAGTGAAAATGATCTAAAAATAAGATTATTTTTAGGTGTTGAGTCTTATTTTAAGTGGAAAGAGATTAGTATTGAGTAGAAATTAGACATTTTGACAAGAAATAAGACAAATATTCTTGGAAAGATTTTAACCCTTTACTTCACTGCAAAAACTCAACAGTTTTTGAGTTTTTGCAGTGAAGTAAAAAGTAATGAAACAACATAATAAAACTCCTCAACATGTGTGTTTTGTCTGTGTGTGTGTAGGTGCAGAGCGAGCCATCACACTGAAGACAGAGAACCCCTCTAAATTATCATAGGGGAATCACTGTGGCTCATGTACAACATAAAACCACCGTCACCATGGAAACTATTGATAAAATATCAATACAGCTCCTCAAAGAATAAACACAATATCATGCCATTAAAGAGTAATTGCTGTTTATTTTACGACCTAGACCATATTTCTATCATAAAATACGATCATTTCCTCACCCAGATAACTTTGGTGTCGTTACAAGTCGTTGTGATGAAATGAGCTCCAGCCGAGAGCCGCGTATATCCGTATAATGGAGTCTACAGGGCAGCAGAATGCAGCCTCTAAATAACACATTATCTGCAGAGAAACTCCTTCATTTCACCAATATTTAGTTCTGATAGGCTAGTGCTACTCCCCTCTGAGTCCGGGGTTAGCTGTTATCAACATCCGGGGTCTGTAGGTTGACCTACTGACCTCTGACCTGGATGATGTCATCTCTGAGCGCGGTGCGGCTTGTTGCTACCGCTAATGCTACGGTTCGTTTCTGCGTGTTTCCGACTTGTCAGAACAAAATGAGCAGCTGGATGAAGTTCAGCTTCCACAGGCTTCCTCTCCTCAACCTGGACTCACTAAAGCTCCGGCTAGTTGAGATAAAAATGGACCCGAATGCCGAAGCGGAATGATTATTATCAGAATGAGCCGCGCGGCGCTCAGAGATGACATCATCCAGGTCAGAGGTCAGTAGGTCAACCTACAGACCCCGGATGTTGATAACAGCTAACCCCGGACTCAGAGGGGAGTAGCACTAGCCTATCAGAACTAAATATTGGTGAAATGAAGGAGTTTCTCTGCAGAGAGGCTGCATTCTGCTGCCCTGTAGACTCCATTATACGGATATACGCGGCTCTCGGCTGGAGCTCATTTCATCACAACGACTTGTAACGACACCAAAGTTATCTGGGTGAGGAAATGATCGTATTTTATGATAGAAATATGGTCCAGATCGTAAAATAAACAGCAATTACTCTTTAATGGCATGATACTGTGTTTATTCTTTGAGGAGCTGTATTGATATTTTATCAATAGTTTCCATGGTGATGGTGGTTTTATGTTGTACATGAGCCACAGTGATTCCCCTATGATAATTTAGAGGGGTTTTGACACTGACTGAGGCAGATGATTATTTACCATGATGATTTATTATTCACTTCCAAAACTGTTTCTGAGCCTGAATGTATAAAGATAAACTGCATTATAGACACAATATATCAACTTATAGTATAATATCACAATATATCATATATGTCACCATGTCATACGTGTCATATCATGAGATTCTTGTCAGTAGCTGCAGCATGAAAGGAAAATACAAATATGTCAACAACACTGTACTGAAGTGAATGGACTGAATTTAAACTTCAGAGTTCGATCAGATCAAAACAGGTTTGACTAACCCTACTCTACTATAGTTAGTAGTGTCAGATATAATCATCAGTATAGTCTAATTGTCCTACGGGGACACAAATAAAGCTGAACTGGACTGAAATGAGTCTCTCTCTGTCTCTACCTCCACTGTTGTTGTGTTGGTGCTCTTGTTGTGAACTTGTTGCTTCTGTAAACTCTGTTAGAAAGAGAAAGTCTGGACCTGCTCTGCTCTGAGAAAACTTTTCTGCTGCTGCCACAGTTCATAAAACTAAACTTAACTTGAGTTTTGAACTCTACAACAACAACAACAACAGTCACACACATAATGAATGACGACGAGGACGAGGCCTGAATGGTGTGGTCCTCTGGTCCTGCACAGCACAGCACAGCACAGGAAGTGAGTGGTCGGACTGTCACTGAGAAAACATCTCCTCATTTCCTTTTAGACTAAAAAAGAAACGAGAGAGAGAGAAAGAGAAAGAAAAAAAGAAAGAGGCAGAAAGAGAAACAGAGAAAAAGAGAGAGAGACAACATCTGGAAGTTTCACTGACACTGAGGTCATCGACCTGCGCCCTGAAACCAGCTGCTGCTGCACAGCCAGACTGTCAATATTGATCAGCTCAGACTTTTCATTCATTCATTGATCAGATCAGATCAGCTGGGTGAGAGGAGGAGGAGAAGAAGCATAAGGAGGAGGAAGAGGAGGAGGAGGAGGAGGAGGAGGAGGAGGCCCTGCTCTCCTGACACGTGGTGCTGGTGGCCCGGGCTGGTTCCTCCATAGCTGCTCCTTTGTTAATTAAAACGGGAAACACGGTGCAAGGCCACACACACACACACACACATGCAGTAACACACATATACACACAGTAACACACACACTCTCTCTCTCCAGCTCCTCGCCTTCTTGTTCACTGACGTGGCGGAGAGAGAGACAGAGACCGGGAGCGGATGAGACAGTTGACCGCCTGAGAGTCGCCTTTCTCGGCCACACGTTACATAAGACCCCGCTCCCAGGCTCCGTGCACCTCCACCTGATACACACACACATAAACACACACAAACACTCAGTGAACTCCGGCTGACACTCACCACTCGGCTCAGTCCCGGTCTATGAGGTTGACATGCTCATTAATCTGCCACGTAGGGACTCGAGCTTCCCCCCAGAACCAGAACCAGAACCAGAACCAGAACCTGAACCGGTCCAGTTCCCCGCAGGAGGATCTGGATCTGGGTCTGCTGCTGCCGGAGGAGGAGGATCAGGTCCGGGCCTCTGTCTCTCCTTCTTCTCCTCCTTCTTCTTCTTGTTGTTCTTCTTGTTCTTCTTCTTCCAGCCCGCACTCTTTGGCTCGTCGCTTCCTGTTGATTCAACTCCTGAGGTGGAGGAGGCGGAGCCACAGACCAGAGAGCGGCTCCTCATGGAGGAACTAGGCTACTTAAAGCTGCTGCTGCTGCTGCTGCTTTGCAAGAGAAAAACTACCAATAAACAATAATATTATATAGACTATAATCATACAGTATGGTTTAGTATATAATTAATAAAGGGAGTGGTGCTTCAGGCAGATCTAGATGTTAGAAACAAACAGAAGGCTGAAATGTACAGCCTACATCTTTATATATATATATATAAAATGTTTTCTTCTTTTATTTATATATATATATTTTTTTTTTATGCAAGTCAAAGACAAATTTAAGGACAATAAAGTAGTTCTACCCTTCTATTCTAAATGCATCTTGACTTTTTCTAAACTCCCTTTAAAGGGATGGGCTACTTCACCCAAAATCGATAATTCACCAATCATCTACTCACTGTCATGCCAGGGTTTGGAGAACCCATCAAAACGCTTTTGGAGTAGGCCTACATACAGATTCTATATGACACACAACTATAACTTAAGTTATAACACTTCACTGTTCAGCTTTTATTCATTGTGTTTGTTTATAGCCTAATAAAATACAAAACAAACAAACAAATGGCAGCACCAAAGTGGGTGGAGTTGGTTGGACTGCAAGAAAAAATGTCCCATGAAAAAATGTCCCATGAAACAAGAAAACATCAACAACAGCAGCTTCTACAATACCAATAAAGTTTATCAATGAAAATAACGATAGATAGATAGATAGATAGATAGATAGATAGATAGATAGATAGATAGATAGATAGATAGATAGATAGATAGATAGATAGATAGATCATTTCACAGAAAAATAACACTATACCAGATTATTAGTCTGATCAAACAAACTCCGAGCCTCTTTTACTCTTTTGCACAAACATTTTTAATTCATCTCTGACATATATATGGAAATCGATTACCATCAATCTACTTTTTTTTTCATGTAATCACTTACTTCATCAAATTGTTGGTTCAATGATAAAGAAGGAAAAATAAAACTGATCATTTACTTGAATACATCAATACAACCATGCATCAACACAGAAATGTACAAATGTCATTGTATCTGATAATATTCCATGTTTGTTACACAACTTCTTATTATTACATGTTTAGATTATAATGATAAGGGGAAAAATTATGTTATGTGGGAATAATGTGTAAAAACAACAAAGAAAGACCAAATATCTCAGTTAAAGGTAGAGTCTGTAGGCTTTTTCTAAAAAACAAAAACAAAATATAGACATTATACAAAAGAAATCCTGCTTCATCATCACCTATGGGCTTCTACTCATGTGGTTTGAATGTTGTATTTACAAACTCCAACGAACAAATCTACAGACTCAGCCTTTAAAGTCTTATTTTGGATTGAAAAGTAAGTCTGACTGGGCCTTGTTGCTGCTGTGTGTGTTTAAATGATTAAAATCATCAGTTTTGTTTAATTAGATTTGTTACAGAAATAAAAAATAAAATGGTGCTTATCAATACGGTGGTTTAGTGTTTAGTGTTTTAAGTACCCACCTCTATTTTATAACTTCATAAACTAATATGAGCTGATATTAGATAAACTTTTAACTGTAAAAAACATAATTTCTTTTTCAGTGAATGGTCTTTTCACACTGATGCTCATCCTGCCTTTTGGCATCTGTGCTTTCAGGAAGCTGCACCAATAACATGAATAAAGACACTTTTATGACTCAGTCAGCACTGACATCCAATAATAAAACCTTAAAAGCCAATTTCTGTTCTTTTATGGACATTCATGACACAAACTGCATGATGTAGATGTGACTACAACATTTTGAAAACAGCATGTGATTTTTAGAGGAAGCATGAATGGTGCATTTGTGGCCGTCTATAAATAAAATGAACAAAAAAACAAAAAAAAACTCCAGTTGGTCAGTTACACTTTATGAATCCTGGTGACCTGCATGCATGACAAATTTGCGTTGCCGTCTTTCAGAGCTTTTACAGTTTTACTCCCCAGTCATTTATGATCCTGCTGCTGGAGGCGGAGAAACTGAAGAAGAAGCGCTGTCAGTATCTGCTCTTGTGTGGCTGCTGCAGGAATGTAGCACAGTGACAGCGGCAAGAAGACGACTTGGTCTTGGTGGCTGGTTAAAAAAAAAAAACAGAAAAAAAAGGCTAAAACAAGGCAGCGCTTCTCTGAAAATGTGAAGTTGTACTGCAGGGCTTCCTGTCCCAGCAGCTGAAGAAACACTCTGTCCTCCACAGTCACACAGAACCAGTGCACATGGTAAAAAAAAAAAGAGAAGAAAAAGGAGTCTGAAAATCTAATAAATAAATCAAAATCCTTCATATTTGGTTTTTATCAGTTTATTACTGTGACATGTCAGATTGTCGTATATATAAAAAGACAGATTACAGTCTCTCTCTATCTGTTTATATTTATTGGCGATAATGGAAAATATTTACGAAACACATTCTAAGTACATCAAAAAATATATTCGGCTTTCAAATGAAGTTTGCTGCTGATGTTATGAAATGTTTTCTTTTCTTTCTTTTTTAAAATAAATGTACATAAATCTTTTTTTTAAATAAAATGTTTTCTTCTTTTTTATATAGCCTACAGTAGGCTATATAAATGTGTTTTTATGCAAGCCAAAGACAAATTTAAGGCAGACAATAAAGTAGTTCAACTCTACTATTCTAAATGCACCTAAAATGCACTATAACCTTTACCAGCTGAACTTAATTTGACTTTCTCTACACTCTAAACTCTCTTTAAAGGGATACTTCTCCCAAAATCGATAATTCACCAATCATCTACTCACTGTCATGCCAAGGAAGGGTCTGGAGAACTTCCAGAGTTCTCAAAACTCTTTAGGAGTTCCAGGGGGGGTCCGGCTGGTGACGGATTTTCATATAATGGCGGTGGATAGAGTTCACTTTTGAATGGTCCAAAACACACACTATGAAACATCCAGATACCTCCATACTGCTCGTCTGTACTGACCCAAGTGTCCTGAAGCCGCCACATGGAAAAGTTGTTCTGAAAAAATTAATGTGATCTCTGTTTTTTAATCCTTGTTGTAGCAGTAGCTCCCAGTGGCTGCGCAAGATGTGCAAGATTTGCTGCGAGATGTTCTTCCGTGTTTCCATCATACATCCAGTGGTTTACAATGATGAACCAACATCTCGCAGCAAATCTCGCGCATGCGCACAAACATCAACAGAGCCACTGGGAGCTGCTGCTACAACAAGGATAAAAACTGAGATCACATTAATTTTTTCTGAACAACTTTTCCATGTGGCGGCTTCAGGACACTTGGGTCAGTACAGACGAGCAGTATGGAGGTATCTGGATGTTTCATAGTGTGTGTTTTGGACCATTCAAAAGTGAACTCTATCCGCCGCCATTATATGAAAACCCGTTGCCAGCCGGACCCCCCTGGAACTCCTAAAGAGTTTTGATGACTCTGAAAGTTCTCCAAACCCTTCCTTGGCATGAGGATAGAAAGGGTAGAAAATGTAGAAAATTGGTGAATTATCCCTTTAATAATACCAAATGGTGTTGGCGTTGGAAAGCCTGATTAGTCACCTTTACAACGAGGTACAACTTGTAAGGATTGTGCATCCGTGGAATGACCACTACAGTACTGCTAAAAGTGTGAGTAGCGCCTCCCAAAAAATGTGCGAAAATCCAAAACACGTCCTGCTTCAATGACAGTTTGTATCTTCATCAGGCTGTTCACGTCCTGACATCATGAGACCAAGACCACACCTGTATAACAATCCATCAACAGGACCTGGTACCATGTGGAGGCTTCAGACAGATGATGGGATGGACGTCCTTTGGTCACATGACGACTTCTTTACACAAGGACATGTTGTTGTTGTTGTGGTTTACCCAGAAACTGTTGTTAGCTTTGGTTTCAATGTTGTTTGAGAAGAAGAAATGACCATTCACTAAACTGTCCTACTTTCATGTTATTATATCACTGTAGCCGGAACTTTTTTTTTTTTTACATTTTCCATAAATTTCACCCCAAAGTGGAATATCCCTAGAGTAGTAGTGTATTTCCACAGCCATACACACATCCTGTCTTGGTTTGTGGTAACAGGAAACACTGTGGTAAATTGAGTGGTTAATTTACTGTTGCACAAGCCTAATTATTAATATTTTATACAGCCTATTTATATTTAAAACCCTCAATATCAATGGCACCAGTGAATAAATAATCAATCACAAGAATATTAGAGGGATTTAAAATCGGAAATCGCCTGCACCTGAGCTCATGCAGGTAATTTGACCATATGATATAATAATTTAGATATAGCACTGATGTTTCTGCACAGATGTGTGTGTGTGTATGTGTGATAATTACTGTGTGTTTGACATGTTTGTTTACATCCTCTTTGAACTGATGAGCTCCTCCAGGGATCTCGTTGCATCAGCTCACTCAGGACATAAAACGGCCTCTGGCTCTGCACTAATGTTTCACTACAAAGCTCCAACAACCTCCTCAGACGATGCTGCTGCTGCTGCTGCATTATCACACAGATAACGACACACTGATCCACTTCTGTGATGCTCATATTCATATTCATGTTCATAATATTCTGTGTGAAGCTGTGACAACTCCTCAGATTTCTTTAATTGGCCCAAATCTTCCCAACTTGAAAGTGACTTTTGTGTAACACTGTTTGTCTCATCATGATTAGGCTATCAGTCAGAACTCATCTCTCCTTACTATACTTTACTAACCCTCCTATACTGTAAACTGTATTTCATATAATCTTCCACCACCAACTTCTTTTTGGCACCATGAGACACATAAAGAAATACCAACATGTATCCTCCTCCTGCATGATATATTGCATTGAATTTAAAGCTTACATACACATACATGAATGTAAAAGTTCATAATAATGTAAAAGTAATTAGGATAACACAACACAACCAATAAACCAGCGCTCAGAGATGACATCATCCAGGTCAGAGGTCAGTAGGTCAACCTACAGACCCCGGATGTTGATAACAGCTAACCCCAGACTCAGAGGGGAATAGCACTAGCGTATCATAACTAAATATTGGTGAAATTAACGAGTTTCTCTGCAGATAATGTGTTATTTAGAGGCTGCATTCCGCTGCCCTGTAGACTAACATTGTATGGATATACGCGGCTCTCGGCTGGAGCTAATTTCGTTGGACCGGTAATGACACCAAAGTTATCTGGGTGAGTAAATGATCGTATTTTATGCTAAAAATAAGGTCCAGATTGTAAAAAACAAACAAAAAAAACGGCAATTCCCCTTTAAGCTATGTTAACACAACACAACACAACACAACCATAGACTGTAAAAAGAATGGACGTAGCGTCCGTGACGTCACCCATTGGTTTTGGGGAGTCGTTTTTGTGACTCAAATATGGCGGCCTGAACAGCGCCATGTTGGATTGGCCGGCCGAGAACCCGCCCACTGGCCTCGAAGCAGCTGTCCACGGAGCTGCTCGGACCTGTCACTCAACGTTTCCGCGCCCTAATTGGCCAGAGTTTTAACCTAATAACAGTAAAACAGTAGAGTTAAAAAAAAAATTCACCCCCCTCAGAGTGTGTGCGGGGGTAGAAACTATCGATTGAGACGAAAAAACGTTCTGACACCAGGCTTTTAACATGTTTACTGAGGATGTAAAGTCGGCGATTTTAACATGGGGGTCTATGGAGAATGCTCCCTTCTGACACCAGCCCCCAGAGGAATCCGAGGGGATTGCAGTTTTTTGAACGCGGAAGTGAGCTTCACTTCTCAGACCGACAACTGCCCCCTTGAACACAACATATGTTTCACGGTTGTGTTCGCTGATGTTACTGTGAAGATGTGAGTTAGGTAGCGGGCGCGGCAGTTAGCGACCGTTCTTATTTTGTTAGTATGTCGACATTGTATAGCTTTATATCGTATGAAACTTTTGTCTTATAATGTTTTTTAAGTTGTTTTAGAGTGTCTGTATAGTTTTATGGTGCGTTCCAGGCAACCCGTAACTCGTATTTTTCCGACCTGTTTCTATGGTTACCCGTTAGAACGTACAGTCAAACTCGTAACTTCCCACCTGTGAACTCGTACTAGATCGATCTACTCCCAGTTCCCAGTTCGTAACTCGTAACTTGCCTGGAACGCTACAAACTCGTAACTGGTGACTTGAAGTCGTGACTTACGGGTTAAAAAGCCTGCCTGGAACGCACCATTAAATTGTTTCACTTTGAGTAACTGTGCTAGTTGTCAGAGGATTTGCCAGGGTTACCGTTTGCCCCGTTGTCATGGTGACCACTGTAGTTCAGAGGAAGTCCGGTAAAAAGTCGCTACCGTTTTTATTTGTTTGTGTGTTTACAGATAAGTGAGTAGCAGCAAAAATAAACCTCACAACACCTGAAACAAGAACATCTGATTCAGTGTGATTTACACCTACTGTGCACTCATGCTCTACTGGCCGATGCTCCGCCGAAACCGTTGCTCCCTCGTCAACAAAGCGCGAGGAACCGCTGTGTTTACGTTGCCACGGAAACCCCAGAAGAGCAACAGGAGGAGCTAAAGCTACACTGAGCGGACGGAGAAGCTGCGTTAACCGGTAACATGATAACACTTCCACTGAGTTCTCACCACATATAAGAGCTTTTCTTTTTTCTTTTCTTTTACTTTTTTAGTTTTTCCCTCTTTCAACAATAAACAGAGTATGATAGCAGCAGGACCATGTAGCTAAGAAGAGCTAATGACTATGAGCTGCCGATACCATGACATGTTGTTTTTGTAATGACATAGAATTCCTCTAGGGGTCGACATGAGGTCATGGTTTTATCTGGACCTATCTCTCTGAAAACTTTATAATAGGCAATTGGCCTATTATTATTTCTTCCCAGTGTTGTCTTTGCTGTCAGGCTCCTGATTCAAAACATGCCATGAGTAGCCTACCTTTTTAACCTGCACTTTTAAACTTGTAGGCGTATTTAATTATTTCCTAACTCTTTTAGCTGTTATATCTATATTTTTACATTTGTAATTTACATTTTCTTAATTTTAACTTAGTTTTTACTCAAGTGACAGGCAGCACAGCCTGGTGGGTGTAGTCAGGATTTCATTTCACTGCTTGTTGTAAGTGTACACTATTACTATGCATGTGACAAATAAAGTAGCCTATCTTATCTAGAAGATAAGTTGAGTCAAATACAAAATACAGCTGTATTGACCCAATGACCTCATAATAATTGCACATGCTGCTGCGATCAATTAAACCCATAAAGGCTAATCTTCAATATTTATTGAATAATCTAAGTGGCATGTACAGCAACATTACTCTGCGTGGGGTGCGGTGGGGGTGGGGTATTTGTTCTGATCGTCATGAGTCTGACACACATTAGTGTTGTTGTCAGTAATTGTTCAGCTGATGAGCAGCAGCACGTGGCCTCCTCCACGTCACGTGAGTATCAGCACCTTGGACAGCAGCCTCTCTCTCTCTCTCTCTCTCTCTCTCCTAACACACACTGGTGGAGCTGCAGCAGGATGGAGGAGGATGATGATGATGATGATGATGATGATGATGATGATGATGATGATGATGAAGACAATGAGAGAAGTTTGTTTGAGCTTCCTTCAGAAGAAGAAAGAAGAAGAAGGTGAATGCAACTTTATGAAGATCGATGAGGAGGAATGAGTCACCGCTGCAGCTGTCAGCGTGATCACTGTCTCACTGATTCAGTTAATTAGGCTAGATGATGATGATGATGATGATGATGATGATGATGATGATGATGATGATGATGATGATGATGATGATGCGCGTATAGTTTCCAACTACTACCCCGGAAGACAGACTTGCAGCCGGCTGTCGGGAATCCATGTCTGGCTTCCTTGCGCTCCTCCTGAGCGGTGGCGCAGGGATGGATGGGAAAAGAGGAGGAGGAGGAAGAGGAGGAGGAGGAGGAGGAGAGGTGGCCGCCGTCGCACGAGTGAGTTGTCGAGGATTTTTGTACCGATTCTCATCTTTTCATTTGTAAAATACCGGCTAGAGTGAAGAGAGAGACAACTTTGAGACTGAATGGACCGCGTGAGGTGGGGAGGAGGAGGAGTGGGCTGAGATCCGCCTGATGAGCCAGAGCCCAAGACGAGAGAAAGAAAGAAAGAAAGAAAGAAAGAAAGAAAGAAAGAAAGAAAGAAAAAGGAGCTGAGGCTACAGTGAGGAAGAGGAGACGAGAAGAGGAGGAGGTGCATGGACAGACGGATGCATGGATGGAGAGATGGATGGAGGGATGGATGCCACTGCGAGACAACAAAGGAGACGCGCGTGTCACCTGCTGTAATTTCACCCCCCCCTCCTGTAGGTAAATGAGAAACTCAAACATAAAATCGGATTTGACTTAGTTGTTAATAGGATTTAATATCAACCCCCCTCTCTCTCTCCTCTCTCTTCGGAGCAGCAGGAGGAAGAGGAGGAGGAGGAACAGGAACAGACTCTGGCTCCTTTTTGTTTTTCCATCTTCGGACACATTCTGATTTTTTTTTTTTTTTAACAAAAAAACAACAGCTACTACCGACAGACCGGAGGAGGAGGATGACTGACTCTGTCGGTGCTGGTGGTGTTGGTGTCGGTGCCTCCTCTCAGCGTCCATTGAATCCCGACAGAAAACGCCTGTGTCCATGAGAAATAATCCCTCCCCATTGGCTGGATCGCGGTGCACATGCTATAACAACAGGATATGCAAAGAGTTATGGGCTGATCTGAGAGCCTATCATGTTGTTCCGCACGCGTTTTTGACCCAGCCAGGTCCTTTATTATTATTTGAGCGATTTATTAAGAGGATGTGAAAAACAGATGTTCCAAATGCAATAATAATAATAATAATACTATTTATAATAAATAATAATAGTGATGGAGCTGCCACAGCCAGGCTGAAGAGAAGACACTTGGCTGTCCTGTCTGTCCTGTCTGTGTTAAGTAAAAGCAGCTGAAGAATGTTAAAGTATCAGATCCGGATGTTTTTCAGTGAACTCAAAGTGTTGCTGCTGATGCGCTCCGGATCGAGCAGGAGGACTGACACAGGCACAGACCCGGACACACGCACCTCCAACACCGACACCAACACCACTAACACTAACACCTCCAACACCGACACCACCGCTGGTACCACCGACAGGAGGATGCGAGGGCTCGCCATCGGAGGCTGTGGTTGGCCGCCGCTCAGCTGCTCGCACCAGGACGACGAGGAGGAATATTACGGCTCTGACCCGCGGCCACGCAGTCTGGCGTTTGAGGAGAATAATAAAGATAAAGACCAGGAGGAAGGAGGAGGAGGAGGAGGAGGAGGAGGTGGGGGTCTGGACTCTGCCTCCCTGCCGAGTCTCTCCGAGAGCGGATCCAGATCTCTGCAGTGCCGGATCTGCTTCCAGGGCCCGGAGAAGGTAAAGTTAAAATCTGACTGTTTTTTGTTTTAAAGAAAAGCTGCTGAGTGTGTGAACTGACTGACCCTGAATTCAAGGTTCCGGTGCATGCTGCGCTCCTGAGGACAAAAGGCTCCCCCAAAAATATAGCCTAAAACACGTGGCCAGCGCCGCTCAGATGGAGGAAGAGTGTTTAAGCAGGTCACCCTTGAATTTCCTATTTATCTCCCTGTGCGTTCTTTTGCTTGTTCTTTCTTCTGTCCTCCACAAATAGGCAAACATAGCCTACTGTTTGTGTAAATAAGTGACCCTGCGATTCTTATTATTGTAATGAATTTTGTAAAGTGTATCGATGTTGCACCATGGTGGTTTTACACTTTAAATAAACTAAACTAAACTACTCCACCGAGAAGTCTGGCAGCAGCAGAATTAACTTTGAAATAATAATAATAAAAAACCTTTGTGGGGGAACTAATCCAATCTGGCAGCTCCACTGAGACAAACAATGTTCAGGAGGATCATTTCAAATTTAAAGCTCTGGTGCCACATTTTACAGTAACAGGCAGGTGATGGTGGTGTGTTTTCATTCACCTGCACAGCTCCAGACTTTCAACATAAGAGACCATCCAAAGTGAAGCTGCAGAACTGATTTGACTGGACCACACAAGTGATGAAACTCTGTGTCAGGTGCATCTTCTGTTTATAAAACAAAGCAAAAGAGAAAAAAAAGCAGGATTTTCTGTTGCAAATGAGCCAGAAGGTTGAGTTTGTGCCACAGGAGACGTGATGATGCAGCTGTTGTGAGAGTGTCCATTCAGGCCGACGGTGATGAGTAGCTGATGAGTCATTACACATGAAGCCCAAACTGTTTCACATCATCTGTTGTTGTAAGTTAAAACAAAAAAGAAAAAACAATCCAGAATGACTATAGGATTAGAAAAAAAGAAGGAGAATAAGAAGAAAGAGAATTAATCTATCAGCAGTGATCTGAAAATAGCAGTGGGCAGAGGAAGGGCATCATCAGGAGGAGCTGTGTGTTTATTCTGTGAATTCCTCCTCGCAGGAATAAATTCAGCATCTGATGCTCGAAATTAGGCCATAAAAAAAAAGAAAAGAAGAAGCAACGAAGAAGAAAGATTCCTCGCCATAAAAGACCCTTTTTAGGCTATATACAGTATTATTATTATTATACAGGAGAGTCTGAGTGACGGACGGAGGCTCAGGAGGATCAGTTCAGGAAGTTGCTGGAGGAGGAGGAGGAGGAGGAGGAGCCATAACTGCAGGGATCAAACCTGTGATCAGTCCTGCAGGGGACAGGGAGGTCAGGCGTGCACGGTGCAGCTAGAAGGAAGACAGACAGAGCGGATAAACAGAAATGTAATGTTATTTTATTTACTAAAGACGACGTGATCTAACATGTGCAGATTCTGACGGATGAAATCAACCTTGAAGAGACAGAGAGAGAGACAGAGAGACAGAGTTTGCAGGAAGTTTTTTTGTTTGTTTGTTTCCTCCCTCCAGATAATTCAGCTAAATTAAAGGGATAGTTCACCCAAAATTCAAATTCCACTCATTATCTACTCACCCTCATGTCAACTAAGGGCTGTGAGAAGTTTCAGAGTCCTCCGTGCCTTCTCTGAGTTACAGCGGGGCTCCGCGCAGCAGTATTTGTCCATATAATGGTTGTGAATGGTGTTCACTTTTCTTCGTCCAAAAAGACACACCAAGTCCCCACCATGTCCCTCTTGTATTGAAGCCCCAGCATGAGAAATTGTTCCGCCGGTCAGTGCAAATCGCTACAAACAAGCTTAAAATATAGACTTATTAAATTTTTTTCAGAACAATTTCTCATGTTGGGGCTTCAATACAAGAGGGACATTACAGACGAGCACTATGGAGGTATTTGGATGTTTTTTGGTGTGTCTTTTTGGACGAAGAAAAGTGAGCACCATTCACAACCGTCATATGGACATGCAGTGCTGCACGGAGCCCCGCTGTAACTCAGAGAAGGCACGGAGGACTCTGAAACTTCTCCCAGCCTTTAGTCGACATGAGGGGGAGTAGATAATGAGTGAAATTTGAATTTTGGGTGAACTATCCCTTTAAAAGACCAATCACCAAGAGTCAGAGACAGAAGATGTAAATTGAGATGCGCAGGAGCGTTGTGTTGTGTCAGTGTGACACTCCCCGAGGCCCCGCGGACTGACAACACAAAAACCTGCACCAGATGTCCTGTGATTTCTTTTGAGGCTGCAGCAAAATGACATGAGAGGAGAACATATCAAAATAAGAGCGTGATAATAAACTCCACACTTTATCGTATATAAATATATATATATAAAGGCTGATTGGTGATGCAGTCATGGGTCGAAGAGGCCCAACTGAGAACATCAATAGTGAAATTTTCCCTTTCAAGCCGACAGCACATAAAAAAAAACGTGCGTTCACTTCACATGACGCTTTGGGATATCTCCACAATAACGAGGTGCTTTGCTTTTATTCCCATAATTAATCACAATTACTAAGTGTGAAATGAAAAAGCTTCCCCCCCGCTGTTATTTTCTAAAAAGTGTGTCGGGTTTGGAGGAGCCCCAAAAAAAAAAGAATCCACTGAACTCTTCTTTGACAGTTTACAATGCTTTATTGCTGCCATGAAGGAATATATAATAAGTGTGTGAGTGGCGGTGCTGTTCAGACTTGTCCTGACATTCACATGTGCTATTTTAGGCGCCTGATGATTTGTGCTTTGATAGGAAGCCCCACAGCACTGTACCACCACCACCACCACCACCACCACCACCAGCAGCAGCAGCAGCTCTCAGAAGTTTGAACAGGCAGCAGCCACAGTTATGGGTGCATGCACTTGTGCTCTGTTCACGTCGAGTGGAGCCACATAACCCACATGTCAGGTCTCTAAAAGCTGCAGGGAAGTCGAGTCGAGTCAAGTCGCGCTAAGTGGTGTGAATTATTAGTTCATGTTGTTTTCTTAGAGTAGGAAACACACCGTGCCTGTACAGAAAGTCATCATCAGTCTTTACTCACGGTCACATTACACCCTAGAAATTACAGTAAAGCTTCTTTTTGAGCTGTTTGTATGTACAGAATATAACCTTCCTCATCGCAGTGAAAATAACATTTTAAAACATTATGGACAAATAGTGAAATGTTTGTTTTCTCAGGTGCAACCAATCAACTTTTTCTAACTGGTTAGGAAAGCACCGATATCCGGCCCAGATAGTGACTAAATGGCTAGATTGGGTGTTGGATATTGGGGCTGATCTATGACACCGATATATTCACTTCAGTTCTATGTTTGTGACGCAGCATCAACAAACACAGAGCAACAACGTTTTTACAAAGTTAGGAAAGTATAATGTTAAAGTGGTATCGGCTATCGGCTGGTATACCTAAACCCAGGTGTCGGCATTGGGACTGAAAAAGCCGGATCGGTGCACCTGTAGTTTTGATTCCTTCTGAATAAAAGCAGCTGTTTCTTGAGAACACGGTGCTGCAAAGAACTCAACATGGTTGAAAAAAGTGCTTTAAAAGACGCCCAGGATAAAGTTGGAAGTCAAGTGAAAAGCTGCAGAAAAAGGATTTATTTATCCCTGTGAGAACCGCTCAGAGCTTCATTACAGTAAGAAGTGGAAAATGCACATGGCACCACCAACACCACCTACATCCAGATGACCAAGACATTTGAACTCAGATTAATTCTGCAAAGAAGAATGGGCAAATATTCCCTAATCTAAAGCTGGTAGAGAGAAAACCAGAGAGACTGATGGCTGTAATTACGGTAAAGCAAACGGTGGATCTATGAAGTATTACTGTAAATCAAAGGACTGACGACTTCTCCAACCCTGTTATTCTAGGTTTTTATAATTATTTTCATTAGTTTGATGTTGTAAGGGTTTTTTTTTACGTAAGATAAAGACTGCGTTTTACTGGGTTTTGATTGCAGGTTGTGTGACACCAATGGAGTAGAAGTTTTATTTGGGTCCTGCTCACTAAGTAGAATAAGAGGTAACAGGTGTCTTCAGGGAATCGAGTCATCGGCCGTTTGTGTGAGATGAGTCAGTAAGTGACCACATCAGTGATGAACTGCAGCAGAACGACTGTAGGTTTGTTTTCTCTTCTCTCAGCAGTTCTGCAGCAGCTGGTGGGAAATAGTTACTTGGCAAGACGAAGAATGTTCAAAATAGGACAAAGAGACGGTGAAGATGGAGAGAAAGAGAGAGAGAGAGAGAGAGGAGGATGGAGAAAGGAGGATCAAGAGAGTGCAGGGTGGGGAAAGAGAGGATGGATGGAAAAAGGGGTGGAGAGAGGATGGAGAAAGAGGAGGATGGGAAAGATGAGTATGGAGAAAGAAATGGAGAAAGAGGATGGAGAAGGAGGGATGATAGAGGAGAATGGATGAAGAGAGAGAGGATGGAGAAAAAGAAGAATGGAGAAAGGAGGCTCAAGAGAGTGAAGGCTGGAGAAAGGGATGGAGAGAAATGAGGATGGAGAGAGAGGAGGATGGAGAAAGAGGAGGGTATAGAAAGAGAAGGATGGAGAGAGAGTAAGAGGAGGAGGGAGAAAGAGAGGAGTAAACGTGGAAAGGCAGTGAAGTGACCAGGTGTTGAGTTCAGGAGTTTCTTCACCTTCAACACAAAACTGACAGAATCAAATTCACTTCAGAAAAACGTGAAGCTTGACTGAAAAGAGTCATAAAAATAGAAGTTAGATTTTCACCACCTCAGTCTCTCTCCTGCTTTTTTATCACTGCTAAACCACTTTTCCCAATTACATATCTATTATTCTAATAAGCTGTTTTCATATTTCATTAATCAAACAAATAAATAAATGTCATATTAGACTAAACCACAAAAATGTGCGTTGGTTCAACCTGATGATCTCTCTCCAGTTCTTTTCCACCTCATTCAACTTGATAGAAACCCATCACACAGACTGGAAAACTCTTTCTGCTCCTCAGTAGCTGATGTCTGTCTGTAGCCTAATCACCACCTCATGTAGCAGCACCTTCACTTTGCACAATAATTTGCACAATATTTATTATTACTGTACATACATGCATATTGCACATACAATACATTCTCTACTACCATTTACAACTGTTACCCCCATCTGTGTTTAGCATTTATCTTATTTAACTTCTTTTTTTGTATTATTCTTATTCTTATTATTCTTAACTTATTGTTCAGTTGTTGTTGTTGTTGTCGTACGTCTTTTATGTGAGAGCTATGCAAACCAGAGTCAAATTCCCTTGTATGTACGCAACATAATTGGCCAACAAATCAGATTTTGATTCTTTTAGGTTTTTTTTTTTTTGTATTATTATTATTATAGTATTTTTGTTGCTCTTTAATTGTTTTTCTATTTCTATACTTAGTTTTATATCTCTTGTGCTGGTATTTTTGATGTGGACAACAAAGAAATAATTTAATTGTCGAGGAAACATGTTTCCTTCTGTGCAAAATAAACACTTTGAATCGTGAATCTCCATCTCATAAAATCTGACAGTAGCTGCATCAGAGCTGCTGAGGATTTACGAGCTGAGCCGTTCATGATAACATTAATCATCTTTATTTTTTTATCTTATTGACCGTCGTCTGCACCAAATCAGTGGTGGTGACAGGCTGAGTGGACAGCAGCAGCAGCAGCAGCAGTTGTCTCTTTGTGAGTCTGGTCTTTGTGTGTGATGCAGTGCTGTGTGTGTGTGTCCTTCAGGGGGAGCTGCTGAGCCCGTGTCGCTGCGACGGCTCCGTGCGCTGCACCCACCAGTCCTGCCTCATCCGCTGGATCAGCGAGCGGGGATCCTGGAGCTGTGAGCTCTGCTACTTCAAGTACCAGGTCCTGGCCATCAGCACCAAGAACCCACTGCAGGTACAGCATCCTACTGTATAGAGAAACACTGTGGGGTTGCCAGGTTGCAGGGTTGCCAGGTTGGAGTGTCTGTCTGTCTGGCAGAAAAGCATAGAAATCATATGAACTCTTCAGAGTCTATTGCATTTTCCACTGTATTCCTCTCTCCTGGTCTCTTTATGTATTAATCCTGGTTAAACCTCAGTCCTGTGATGCACAATCAAGTAATTAACATCCTTTTTTTCAGGACAACCTGGACTTTCAGAATATTCGCCCTGTAGTGTCATACGAATGTAGAAAAAGATATACAGCTCTGGAAAAAATTCAGAGACTACTTAATAAATCAGCTTCTCTACATGTTTGGCAGTTGTTTGAATATGAACTTGTTTTCTTTTGCATTATTATTATTATTATTATTATTATTATTATTATTATTATTATTATTATTCAAGGTCTGAAAACACTGGAACTTTTTTGTTATTTTGACCAGTTGCCATTTTCTGCCAATAAAAGCTCTAAATGACAATATTTTTTATTTCACATTTGCGAGAAATGTTGTCAGTAGTTTATAAAATAAATCAAAAGTTTTTAATTTTACTCCAACACATACCTATAAATTGTAGAAAACCAGAGAAAGTGATCATTTTGAAGTGGTCTCTTAATTTTTTCCAGAGCTGTATGATCAGAAATAAGAAAGGAACATTCATATTTGTTGGAAACACGCAATAAATGATTGTAAACTTCTTTTTAGACACTATATAACTGTTCTTTGAGGTGTTTGGGATCAGGGGGAAAAGAATAAGGGCTCTAACTATGATACAAAATATATTATTTACATTATTTACAAAAATACCACACTCGCCTGGCATGAAAACAGGTCTGACATTTCTATTGGCTGCACTGGCTTTTTTGTCTTGTTTCCTGCAACTTTATTATCCCATATCTTGGTCTTAGCTTGTGTAAAATGTGTAAATGTTAAATCTATGCATTATTTATTGCATTTACGGCTGATTCTCCAATAATCTCGATCATGTAAGGCAACAGAGCATCAACCATCTGGATGTAAATGAACTCTCTGTGGCACACGGGTCTCCTACAGGACACGGATGTTTGAGGCAGGATTACTCTGCTTCTGTGTGAGCTACAGACTCACCAGTGGACTCTTTGTAAAGGCCCAAGTGTCCCGCTTTCAATAAAAAAAAGAATCACGTTGCTATCATACAAATCAGTAAAACAATCCCCCCGCCGACCTCAGAGGGTTAAGAGGGTCATACAGTGACCATGAGGTGAATGTGCTGGTATTTACAGTAACAGATTAATTCATTACCACCACACACCACCCAAAGGATCTTGTCTTTTTTGGGGGGTTGTTGGGGGGACTGATTCTGTCCAAAGCGACAGGAAGCACATGAGCGTTGTCTGTTGGCAGAAAGACGAAGCTATTTATACAATTTATTTATTTATTTTTTCTCTGTGGACAAATGGAGAGGAGGAACGGTGTTGTGGTGAGGAGGTAAAAAGGAAGATGCCAAGAACAAATGCACTGAATTCAAAGAGTTGGCAACATGACTCAACATGCTTGTGTGGAGTGTGTGTGTGTGTGTACGTCCATATAGAACACACACACACACACACACACACACACACACACACACACTCAGACGGTGTCACTGAGAGATTTCAGCCTGTGAATGACGATGGAACAAAGACCAGATCAGATCAGATGAAATTTCCCGTCCTGTCAGTCGCTCTTCAGGCCGGACGACAACATCAATCAGTCACAAAATGATCTCTTTTATACTTTATTATTCTTTATTGAACGTTTCTCATATTATTTAACATGACAGAAGAAGCACAGACGTCTGTAAGGAGCCCAAATAATCAATATAAATGACAATTATATGTATAATGCCCAATACGGACTCAAACCCAACTGATTTACATGTTCTTTGTTCTTATAAATAACCAAAGTCAAATATTATTGTACACATGCTCATCCATTTTCATTGGTTACACTATTGGTTGTGTACTAAGATGAATATTCACATTTCCTCCAGTAATAAGTAATTTTTTTCACATTTAAATCCAGGCGGAGCATTAGTTTCTCCATGTTGTATGCTCCTATAATAACATAATAAGGTGTTAGTGTTTTTTTTTTTAGTTATCCACCCTTTTTTGTTTAAGCCATTTGAAAAGCTTTAATACCTGGAAGAAATGATATATGAGATGTGACAAACTCTGGATCTGCGTCGACATTTCTGTCATCAGAGTGTGAAAGCATCGTATAGTTACATCACTGTGAACGTGTTAGTGAGCTGCACTCAGAGACCCAGAGTGAAGAGTTTCTCCCACAGAGGATGAGATGTGACGAGCGACATTAAAACCAACAGTGACACCAGAGACTCACTGCCAAGAGGAGGTTTAGACTCTCTATGAACCCTGATGGAAAAGAGAAGCTTCACTATTTGATCTCACTGTCACAATGTGTGGAGACCAGGACCATCGACTATCTAATATAATATAATATAATAATAATAAACAGATAAACCTCATATACTAATGAAAAATAACGTGCAATTCCTCTTTTTGACCTGTTATTATGGATCGTGACCATGTTTGAAACATGGAGCTCATTCAGACACATGACAGATGTGATATTTACACTTAGGTAGAGAAATTAGGGTAACAATTTATTTGACGCCTATCTCTATAACGCATTATGACCATACTTATAATGGAAAGATTAATAAATAATAATAGCACATTATAGAGCATTTTTCGAGGTAAATTCATTTAGTTTTTCGGCAAGCAGTCTCTGCATTTCCCTCTAAAACAACTCTGTCTGGTAATGTTGTGTTATTATCTCATAGCGTGGTGAATGTGCAGGTCACAACTTGTCCACCAGAGCGTTGTGGAGTTGTTGGATTGTGTATTTGATGAGTTTGATGAGGGAAACCAAGAAATCCGATGAACCTCCGTTAGCGTAGCTCTGAGCAGCTCACAACTCTGCTCCGCTGTTCTAAAAATAGCTTGCACCGACAATTACAGGTAACAAACCTACTGCTATGACTGTAGGGATTATGGCAATGGGCCCATTTGCCAAAATATTGAACTATCCCTTTAACGGCACATTTTCATGTGGGTTCATGTAAATGAAGAGTTTTTTGAAAACGATCTGGTGTGAACGATGTTATTTTTGAAAAACATAGAGGGGGAAATCTCTGTTTTTGCTGATGCAGTGTGGAAACGTGGCCTAAAGCAAAGAGACAAAGTAAATGTGTGTTGAGTTTCATAATGAGTCAAGTCTGAGTCAGAAAACACAAACGCTGTCGTCGTCACCTGTGAAACTCACCCGTCTCTGAAAACATGAACGGAAATGAAGTGAATTGAAGCTCAGTTTCTCTCTGCAGCTCCGCCTCTGTGGTTTGCAAAGACTTAAAGGGATAGTTCACCCAAAATTCAAATTGCACTCATTATCTACTCACCCTCATGTCGACTAAGAGCTGGGAGAAGTTTCAGAGTCCTCCGTGGCTTCTCTGAGTTACAGGGGGTCTCGGCGTAGCAGTGCATGTCCATATAACGGTTGCAAATGGATACCAACTGTCTTCGTAACAAAAAGACACACCAAAAAACATCCAAATACCTCCATGCTGCTCGTATGTAATGTCCGTCTTGTATTGAAGCCCCGAAATGCGAAATTTCCAAATTGGACGGACCAGGAAGAGGAGCTTTGAGAAGCTTCTGCTATAAACAAGCTTGAAATATAGACTTATTTAATTTTTTTCGGAACAATTTCGCATTTCGGGGCTTCAATACAAGACAGACATTACATACGAGCAGCATGGAGGTATTTGGATGTTTTTTGGTGTGTCTTTTTGTTACGAAGACAGTTGGTATCCATTTGCAACCACTATATGGACATGCACTGCTACGCCGAGACCCCCTGTAACTCAGAGAAGCCACGGAGGACTCTGAAACTTCTCCCAGCCCTTAGTCCACATGAGGGGGAGTAGATGATGAGTGCAATTTGAATTTTGGGTTTAAGTCAGAGACTGAGATGAACTATTATCTCTTATCAGCTTTTATCGTCTCTTTTCTCTCTGTCTCTGTCTCCCTCTGTCTGTCTCCAGTGGCAGGCCATCTCCCTGACTGTGATCGAGAAGGTGCAGATCGCAGCGATCATCCTCGGCTCTCTGTTCCTCCTCGCCAGCATCTCGTGGTTGGTGTGGTCGTCGCTCAGCCCGTCGGCCAAGTGGCAGCGACAGGACCTGCTGTTCCAGATCTGCTACGGCATGTACGGCTTCATGGACATCGTCTGCATAGGTGAGTTTTTACAGATGTTTCCTTATGAGAAAAGTGTCATTGTTGAGAATATAGCGACTATGTTTATGCATCCAGGTAATTAATCACACAACTGGTGAGTGTACCATTTAACATATATGATAATAAATAATAGGTTAGGGTTTAAATAGGGCAGTTCTCTTATGTAGAGTCATGTTTTTCTCTATAATTAGTACAATGACATCATTACTTCTTATGGAATTATTATTCAGATGCTGTACAACGCAGCACGACCAATTTATCTTCCAGTGAACACGTTGCATATTTGTTTATTCTAATTTCATGGACACCAATGAAACTAATTACATTTGTTTTGCATGAACATGTTTGTTTGTTTGTGTGACACAGAAAACATCAGACATATTTATTTTAAGACACGTGTACCGTCTGTAGCTCCATAAGTACTTCCTGGTACTTAACTCATTGAATGCCAAAGACAAGTGTGTTCGTTTTTTGTGCCCATGCGTTCAGTGCCAAAAACGTAATTTTACATTTTTTGATTATTTTTTTAAATTACGAAAATAGACACTAACACACCTTATGTGTGAATTTGGGAACTCTATGATGAACAGAACTGAAATACATGAAAACTCAAAAACTCACAATGACATTTTATCATAATTCGGCTTTTGATGGTGACGCATTGGGACGAATCAGTGGCGCATGAACGCGTTAATGTCAGGTCAAAACCAGGTCAAAATCTACCGTATTGACCTGAAAAAAATCTGAAAAAAGACATTTGGTGTCATCTGCTGATATGCAAAAAAGCTTTGGAAAACAGCGTGGAAAACAATGAGTTAAAGATGTTCAGAAATGGCCGTTTGTCCTGTTTGTCGCGCGTCCTTCCACAAGTTTCCATGAGTTGCCACACGAGTTTACCAGAGTAAGGAAAACAAATTTGATTGGTCGTTATCGAGCGGGCGGGATATTCAATGTTTGGGGCGAGACTGAGCTCTGTGTGTGTATGTGTGTAGCTAATGTAGCTAACTGTTAGCTAGTAGGCTTGTAGCGAAGTGATGGAGCGCAGGGATCCGGAGGAGGAGAGTTTGTGTCGGTGGTGGACGAGTCTTCTTGTTTTTCTCAGACGTTTGATTGACGGATGACGGATCCAATATCATTGGCTGATGAATCGTGAGCAACGTGACGCATAATTCGTGCGCCTGCATTATCCAATGCGAAAAAAAGCTACTAACTACCTACTTCAAACGCCCTGACGAAGACCGTCTGGTCGAAACCGGTCGGCGTCTCATATATTTTAATTGAGATATGCCCTAAATAAAATAAAGGCTTTTTAAAGAATTCCTTGGCTCAGTCGGAGTGCCTGAAGTAAGCGTTTCGCTTTTGCTTTTACTACCTCACTTTCACCCCAGATTTACGGGAAACTAGAATTTTGCACAAAGTTTGGGCTCCATCGTCTGATAGATGAGTTATTACACTAATGTTAAGACCCATAGTGGGCTCAAATTCAATGTTCTTTTCTGAACACCTTTAAAGGTACATTGTGTAGGAATTCCTCCCATCTAGGGGTGCAGTTGTATATCACAAGCAACTCAGTCGTATTTTTAATGCTGCATTCACGTGAGATTGGGCAGACGGCAGACAGACGACAGCCGCTGCACGTAACGGCATAAACAAGCCTCTAAGTAAACAAGTGGTCCGTCAGCACGAGGCAAAACAATACACGTGACAACATGTTGTCATGGCGATGTGGTATTGTTTTACCGGCTTTCTCTGGACTTCTGTGGCTAAAATGACATCTGGTTTGTTAGCGACGGCCGTCTGCCCGACTGCAGGTGAATGCAGCATCAGTGTAACGCTCCATTCCTCCTCACTGCGTTACCGCGGTGACTTTTCACAGACGCCACCTCGACCTGAGCTGACAGCTCCGGTGTCTCCGCTGAGTTTCCGTGGTTTCCTACCGTCACGCTGCCACTGGACGTAAAAACATGGCGACACCACATGGCAGCCAGCACCGAGCTTACCCGCTCCATGTAGATATGAATGATATGAACGGCTAATTCAGAGCTGAAAGGAACACTTCAGTTTGTTGATGGGGGGGATTACTGAGTAATGAAAAACATACTTTTAAACCAAATAATCGATTTTCGTGAATATATAACAGGAGAAGTTACACAATGTCCCTTTAATGAACAAACAACTGTTTGTCTATCTGCTTCCTGCCAGTGCTTCCTGCCTCTGACCTTTGTTTGTGTTTTTGCGCCCCAGGCCTCATAATCCACGAGGGATCGTCTGTGTACCGGATCTATAAGCGCTGGCAGGCCGTCAACCAGCAGTGGAAAGTGCTGAACTACGAGAAAGCGAAGGACTTGGGCGACCGGCTCGGCCCCGGCAGTAAAGGAGCCGATCGCGGCGACAGGAACTCTTCTCACGCCGACACGGGGCCGAGGCCGAGCCGCCACATCAGGACTATTCTGCACCACCACTGTGGATACACGATTTTGCACATCCTCAGCCAGTTGAGACCCAACAACCTCCACAGTGCCAACCACGAGGTGGTGATGAGGGTCACCACCGTATGAGGCCCAGTATTTACATATATCAGTATATGTACTTGAAGGCGTCGACTGGGATTTGATCCGACTCGGCCACAGAAACACTGCCGACTACGTCGACGTAGTCTCTGATGTTTTCACTGATTCTCCCTGAACTCAAAAGTTGGACGATGACAAAAAATCGAGCAAAGGGGAAAAAAAACATTGAGACAGAGACAACAAATAAAAAACTTAAAGACACATTTTTGGAAACAAACAAACAAAAAAAAACGATTCTTAACCATTTTTTTAAAAGCCACCATGAGCAGTGTTACACGATGTCATTGAAGTGTTTTTATGTTTGTTTGTTTTTACAGGATTCGATTGTGGAAACGATTGTGCTCCTTCACACTGCAAAAACTCAAAATCTTTCCAAGAATATTTGTCTTATTTCTCATCAAAATGTCTCATTTCTAGTCAAAACTAATCTCTTTCCACTTAAAATAAGACTCATCACCTAAAAATTAACTTGTTTTTAGATAATTTTCACTTGTTTCAAACTAATTTTCACTTGAAATAAGTAGAAAAATCTGCCAGTGAAAGGAAGTTTTTTGTGCTTGTAATAAAAAAGAAAAACTTGCTCCACTATCAGATTTTTCTACTTATTTCAAGTGAAAATATGCTTGAAATAAGTAAAAAGTGTCTAAAAACAAGCTACTTTTTAAGTGATGTTTCTTATTTTAGGTACAGTATAATGAGATTTGTTTTTACTAGAAATGAGACATTTTGACTAGAAATAAGACAAATGTTCTTGGTAAGATTTTGAGTTTTTGCAGTGCACATGTGACCACAGCTTCTCCGATCTGAAGCTGCACTCGTGGATCCGACGTTAAAATCACGTGACACAGTTGCTGAAAATAAACAAATCCTTAGTGTACATATCATATTTTATAATAAAGACCTTTGTCGATCTCAAAGGAAACATTTTACTTTGTACTGTATTATGGTTTTATTTTAGGAGATGGAGGCTTAAATGAACAAACAGATGTTACAGTCCTGATATATGCAGATTTGCGGATTTTTTCCTGTTAGAATTAGATTCATGTCACAATGCAACTAATGGAGAAAATATAAAGTTAAAGGTCGAGTCTGTAGATATTTAGTTTTCCTACAGACTCTACCTTTAAAGGAGTTTTTAAATGCAGTAAAAAATCTTTTATAAAATATATTCACTCTTATATTAAGTCGGCCTCTGGCAGATATTTGTCAAAACTGTGAAAATGAAAATGGTATCAGCATTGTTAAGGTTATTAGGTGGGAAAAAAAACTTGAAATGAGAGATTTCTTTTGTCATCTGTCATTCTTCACTCTCTCTATTCACTGTCAACAACCAAATAAAACCATGTTTTAAAAAAAATACTGAGACCTGATTCATGTTTCTGCTCTGTATTTTTAAAACTGTAACTCAAACTGAGGCTCAAAGAATCAGAGGTTCATGAAATGTCACTGAGCTGTTGACAGAGTGAAATGTGGAGGAAATTAAAGACGACAGAGACGACGCCCAGAGGAGCCGCTGCGTCTTCATTCAGAAGATCAAACAGGATGAAAATAATCACTGGGTTAAATAACAGTTTGGTGAAAACTGGACTGTCACTTAATGCATTTGTGTGATTTCACATAATCATAATATAATTGTCACAAATTGTCCTCACCATTAAAACAAGGTAGGATCAGGATGAATGTTAAATTTATCTATTTAACATTCATCCTGATCCTACCTTGTTTTAATAATAATAAAAATAAAAAGTGTATTTCTTTTGTTTTTAAGGTTATAGCGAAGGTACATTGCCATATTGATTGGTCTATTAATTATTATTTTTCTCTGTGAACTCGTTGTCACTTATACACTTATAAGAATTAATATAGCCTACACATTTCCTGTCCAGGGTTAAACACCTCTGAATTACAGATGGGCTCAGTTGCTGCTCTGTTAATGGTTTAGGGAGGTTCTTTATCATTTAAATAACATTATTTTTTAAATATGTTTAGTGTAAAATTGCTCATAATGTGATAGATTAATTCTCCTTTCCATTACTGTAATCCTCATAAAATAAACTATAGGTTTATTCTACAGTAGTAGCTAAATACCTGTTTTGTTTTATGGGGTGAAAACTCGTGTACATATGATTTTATATTTTATAAATGAAATATAATATATATGTATTTGAATTTGATACAGATAGTTTATCAATACTTCAGTCCGTGAAATTGTAAATGTGTAAATGTCACAAACCTGGCAACCCTGAGAGAGGACGCTCAGCGCGATGACGTCAAAACGCCGCGACTCACACAGCCGGTGGTGAAGTGGAGGAAAACAACGTGACTCGCTCCTCTGTTTATCTAACATTACACAAATATATATCGATCTGTACGACAGAAACATTTCGAGACCGGAGTGAAGTTTTTATTTTTATTTTTTATTCAACATGACGTCATCGATGCCTCAGAAACGTTTCTACAGGCAACGAGCTCATTCAAACCCGATGGCTCATCACACGTTTGACTAGTGAGTCCATGTGTTTATATCTTTGTATTAGGCTAATACTAATATAAAGTTACTGTGAGGGAGTCCATGTGTTTATATCTCTATATTAGGCTAATACTGAACTAATATAAAGTTACTGTGAGGGAGTCCATGTGTTTATATCTCTATATTAGGCTAATACTGAACTAATATTAAAGTTACTGTGAGGGAGTCCATGTGTTTATATCTCTATATTAGGCTAATACTGAACTAATATTAAAGTTACTGTTAGTTAGTCCATGTGATAAAGCTCTTTATTAATACTAAACTAATATTAAAGTTACTGCTCTGTCCATGTTTACCTGTTAATGTGAAGGTTTCTATGTTTCCTCACTTTTTAATCCACCAGTGACTCAGGATTTAAACTTTAAAGTTCATCTGTCCTGAAACAAACTCAATGTGACGCTGGATAATCCACAGAAAACACTGTGGAGGGTTTTGTCAAACTTTATCAAACTTAATTTGTAGAGCACTTTTCATACAGGAAGCAGCTCAAAGTAACCCTAACCCTTTACATGATTAAAATAAATAAATAAATGAAAACAGAAAGGACATTTATACACAAGCATTCACACACCTAAAAATTTAAAGTTAAAAATACTGAGGACATGCTGTCTTACACTTGGCAATTTGTACTTTTCAGTGTGGAAAACAGTGGATTAAAACTAAGATAAAATAGGTAAATAAATTAAATTAAAATTAAAATATAGAATCCTGGAAAACCTTGAAAATGGTTGGCCAATTTTCCAGTCATGGAAACACATGGAACATGAGTCAAATGTCTTGGAAAAGCTCAGAGTTGCTGAGTGTTTCCCGTATTGGAGCTGTCGTCTCCTCTGCTGAGTGACAGATAGAGGAGCAGCTCAGAGCTGGAGCGGCCTGGTTTACAAATAAAAACTACATGTTTTTGTGTTGTTCTATGATAAATTTGTCATAATTTCTGAGCGTGTAAGAGATTATTTCATAGATAATGTTTGAGCCACAGACTGCACATCTTTAAATCAGAGAGATGAATAAACATAGAAACAATCATGTACAAAATACTGTTGAAAAGAAAACTTCTCCAAAGCATGAATGGGACGGGGGATGTGTTAGTAACATTATTTTATTTAAATGTTTATTTAACAGGGACAATACATTCAACATTGCCACAGAAAACGGGAAAATGTGATGCATATTAAGACGTCTAGCTGCAGCTAATTTGCAGTCTTTGTCCCTGGTGGTCAGGCTTTAGAATAGAATAAAATATACTGAATACAAAAAAAAATAAAATGCAATGATACAAACACAGTGAATAATACAATGAATACGTACCATAAATAAACACAGAGTTGCAGTTGTACATTTCAGATTCAAACACAAGTTAAATTTAACATTAAACATTAGTAAAGTGCTGTATTGACAACAACTTGTGAGAAATTAGTGTTCACACTTCTGCCGCTGCTGGAGCCAGTGTTTAACTTTCACACTGAACCTCTTCACTTCTGTTTGGGATTTAATTTCTGATGGTAAAGAGAGTCTGTCTGTCTGTCTGTCTGTCTGTCTGTCTGTCTGTCTGTCTGTCTGTCTGTCTGTCTGTCTGTCTGTCTGTCTGTCTGTCTGTCTGCCTGTCTGTCTGTCTGTCTGTCTGTCTGTCTGTCTGTCTGTCTGTCTGTCTGTCAGACTGTCTGTCTGTCTGTCTGTCTGTCTGTCTGTCTGTCTGTCTGTCTGTCTGTCTGTCTGTCTGTCAGACTGAAGCAGCTATAAATGATTTCAAGGAAAGAGTGGGGACCCTGATATAAATAATTCAAAGGAATAAAAATGAAGATAAACACTTGTTGTAACCCTGGTGATGTGCTGTTGTCTCCTCAGTCCTGTGTGTCCCGAGGAGATGGACTGGTCCAAACTGTATCCACACTTCTTCACCGGAGACAAGTGTGAGACGGAGACGGAGACGGAGACGGAGACGGAGACGGAGACGGAGACGAGGCCTCGGGTGGAGTTTGCAGACATCGGCTGTGGATACGGAGGCCTCTTAGGTGTTTATTATTATCACGTCCACAGCTTCTCCATCGCTGTCCTCATCCTGTCCTCCTGTTCTTCTCTAACCTGTGTGTCTCGTGTCCCAGTGGAGCTGTCTCCGCTGTTCCCAGACCAGCTGCTCCTCGGTCTGGAGATCCGGGTCAAAGTGTCCGACTACGTCCAGGATCGGATCCAGTCGCTACGGACGTCTGAGCCCGGAAGTTACCAGAACATTGCCTGTCTCCGTAGCAACGCCATGAAATACCTCCCCAACTTCTTCAGTAAAGGACAGGTAGGTCTGATCTGATCCTCTGTGTGTGTGTGTGTGTGTGTGTGTGTGTGTCACCTGATTATACAGTATATATGTAAGTCGTACGATGATTAATAAGTTTAATAACATTTATGAGAGGTTTCAGTTTGACAAATCCAGACGGTTTCTGCTCCGTCCTGTTGTCATGAGCTCAGCTGAGTGAGGACGAGTCAAAACATCAGACAAGTGTCACAGAGAAAACAGGAAAAGTCACTGATTATAGGAAAAACAATTCATCTAAATTCAGCCTTGTGTTAAAGCAGAAGTAAGCGATCTGGTCGTTTTGGCTAATGCTGCGTTCCAGGCAGGCTTTTGAAATCGTAAATTACAGCTTCAAGTCACAACTTACGACTTTGTAGCGTTTCAGGCAACCCACTCGTGTTTTTCCGACCTGTTTTACCTGTGAAAGTCACTATAACGGCCACTCGTAACTTCCGACCGGTGAACTCGTACCGGATTGAACTGGTATGACTTCACAGGTCGGAAAAACACGAGTTACGAGTTTCCTTGAACGCACCATAACAGTCCTCGTCCCTACGTCACCACATTCACGGCGTCCCTTGGCTGCACACACAGCCCTGCATGCCGTTCTCTCTCCTCATTGGATAAAACTTGTAGGATACGAGAAAAGTTTTCTCCTCGGCTCAGAGCAGAGCAGAGTGACTGACCAAACACTCTATGTAAGTGATTGCTGTCGGAAGATACAACTATTTAAGACTTATATTAACACAAATATATCACTTACTTCTGCTTTAAGTTTCCCCTACCAAACAAAAACTCAACTGAGGTCGCTAAGTGGGAAGGTAACCGAACTGGGTCCTTACATTATTTATATTTATTTATTTGGGGTCTGAAAGGCGATGGAGAATCTTGACTCTCACAAACACCCACTAAGTCTATCAAAATGATAGATTAACAAAAACAACGGACCCAAAAGCAGAAGTAAGGAGTCACTGGGAGGAGGGATTATAATAACATAAATATACGTGTTGCTATCAGCAACCAATGGCTTCAGACGTATGAACAGGCCACAAAACCATTTCATTTCATTTCATAACCTTTATTTAAACTCGGAGATATATTGAGGAGTAACCTCATTTACAATATAGCCGAGATGAAACACAAAACATGTAAGGACAGAAGACAAGACATTTGAAACATACAAAAACATAACAGAATACCAGAATTTAAAGGTGACTATAGGGTAAATTGAAACATAGTTAAAAGCAGGAGCAGTTAGAGGTAAAATAAGATGTAGTTATAGTTTTAAATTGTCCTATTGGTAAAAGTGATTTTGCAGAGTGTTCCAGGTTGTAGGTGCAACGGTAAGAGAAACCGGTCTTTCCAAGTCCGGTGTGAACAGAGGGAACCTGCAGAGTGAGCCCTTCTTTTGAGCGTGTGCGATAGAGACCTGTATTAAAAGATACTAGTGAGTTAATATAAGATGGCAAGAGACCAGTAAGAGCTTTAAAAATAAATAAAATCCCGTGTCGATCACGCCTGGTAGATAGTGAGGGAATACAGGTCACAGTGATGAGTGTTGTAGCTGTCGCCAGTAATAAACCTCAGGGCTGAGTGATAAACAGTGTCAAGTGGATGTAAAGTTGTGGCTGATGCATGCCTGTAAGTCTTCCATAAGCTAACCATAAGTCTTCAAAACATCAACTTAAATAGCCTCAATCGTAAGTAACTTTACCCATCTTTCTCATTTTTTAATCACAACCACAAAATTGCAACTTAGTAATGAATAACTAGAACAGAAAATATCCAGTAGGTAGAGTCAAGCACCTAGCTTAACTTAATGTTTACTCGTGATAGACAATCAGCTACCAAGTTGTCTTTTCCCTTGATGTGGCGAATTTCAAGGGTTAGCTCCTGCAAAGCTAAACTCCAGCGGAGGAGTCGGCGGTTAGCAAAAGGCGATCTTTGCAGAGATAATAACAGAACGTTACAAGTTGTTTTCAAGGTAAATGCACCTAAAAAACAAAAAAAGTACTTTAAAATGGACTCACGAGTTGCTTTATAAAAGATTATCATGATGTTCTTGCAGAAGTCTGCGCAGGAAACGGAGACGCTGATGTATTTTGGCGTCGTCCAGATTCATCGTCAACACGGCTCTGATCAGAACCAATCAAATCTGATTTTTTTTCTTCCTATTGAGTGTAGAAGAGAGGATTTAAGCAGCATGAGAAGATGTAGAAAATGTGTGTGTATAACTCCTGAATCCACATTCCTGCAGTAAAAGCCCTGAAGTTCTTTACATTAACAGTTGATCCGGTGTGGACATTAATAACCTTAAATCCGAGCTGACAGTCTGTCGGCCATCGCGGCTCTGCCAAGGTAATAATACTAATTTTAATAACAACGATTCGAGGCCAAGAGTTAAACATAATTACTCTCCTCATGTTTGACATATGGACTGAATTTAATTACGCTGCCGTTGCTCAATAAATCTGGGATTTCACAACAATGGGGTCATTGACTGACACGCAAAGGCGTCGCCATCAGCTGAGAGCGAAACGCCGTTCATCCGTTCCAATTAGCTGCGGTAATCTGTGACTTGTTGAAACTCGCATTAGATTACACAGCAGCCGGCTTTTTAGTGCACCGGGGTTAATTTAGGTAAAGAAAAACACTTCACCTCAAATGCCCTGAGTGGGAATAAAACCTCAGAAAGAAAGAAAGAAAGAAAGAAAGAAAGAAAGAAAGAAAGAAAGGAAGGAGCAGAGGAGAAGTAACGTTCAAGTTTAAATCTTTAAATAATAATAGGTATATATAATATATAATAATTTGTTCAGTTTGAGCAGCTGCGTCTTTGCCAAAGTTGAGGTTTGAGGGAACTTTCTTTGGCTTTCATTTTGTGTTAAAGGGATAGTTCAGTTTTTTTTTACGGCTGTAAATGGACCCAAACTAACAGCTTTGATCTGTTGACCTTGTTTTTTTGTCCATTATATTCCAGGGAGGGGTCAAAAGGAAATGAATGAATGAATGAATGAATGAACAAGAAGTCTGGTCTCAAAATAATACACGTGTTTTAAGTGTAGGCTGTATACAAACTTTTTTACAGTGCATCGACTGGTTGGAAAAAAGTATTTTATTCGGGATTCGCTCAGTATTCCTCTGTGCGATACTCCGCCTCCTTCAAACACTGCTATTTTTTTGTTTTGTTTTATTATATTGAATAAGAATAATGCACAAATCCAACAAGATACATATACAGTATATGGATACTGAGCAGCACATCAAACTCCATAAACAGTCATAAACATTATATAATAATAATAAATAAATAAATAAATGCAAAAATATAGTTTAAGGATAAAGAAAAACAGCGATCAGAGGTAGCGTTTTTGCAAATTTTTGTTTTTGTGAATAAAAGAAATTTGCAAAAAAGATAATAAAGTTTCATCAGGTGTTCAAGAGCGCCATCTTCTGGATCAACACAGTATAAATAATATCTTTAAGGTAAAGGGAAAAGACAGATTTAGCAGCATTGAAAAAAAGTGATAAACTCCATTTTTATTTTATTTTTTATTTTTTTGGTAGATGGTCAGAATAAAAAAATAAATGTGAAATTGTTTCTGTATCACTTTTATCTTTTATAAAAAGCACAGGAGTCATCCACATCTGTAAATTTAGCAGACGTTATTACAATACAGTTAACAGAGTATTCAATTAACGTCCTACTGATCCAAACAGCTGATAGGCGGAGTGATACAGCGTGTTGCACAAAAGTGACTGTGACTGTGCACTGTAAAAAAAAAAACATTGTATATATCGTACAGTTAAAACAAGTGTGTTATCCTAGATGGGACTTCTTGTAGGCAGCGAAAACACACGGTTAGTTTGGCTCCGTTCACAGATATTATAAAACCACACTTAAAAAAAAAAAACCTGAACTATCCCTTTAAGGTTCTTTCTTTAAATTATCATTATTATTGTGCAGACTCAGAAACCACATCTCTTAAATCACATTCAGTTGGACTTTTTTCTTTTCCCAGTGTCAGTTTTTAGTGTTTAGTCGTCGTCGTTGAACAAAACCTGCAGAGGAATAAAAGCCGACCACCCAGACCAAGTCCCAATCCCTCTCACATGCATGAACGGACTTGAGTGTTGAAGCAGCATTTTCTAAAAAAAAAAAAAAAAAAAGACCCGACACGTTTTTCTTTTTTCTTTCCTTCGTCTTTGAATTATTTTTGGGGTTTTTTAAAAAAAGAAAAAAGCTGCAAAGTGCAAAAGGTTTTTCCATCTTCCATCAGCGGAGACGAGGCCCCCGAGGCGGCAGCAGTCCCCGGTGATTATCCCCACGTCTTTCTGTCTATACCTGACGTTATTTATTTTAACTAATAAAAAAGAAGAAGAAGTTTCTGGAAGGGGTTTTTAATGTATCAGTCAGTCAGACTAATATCACTGCTGCGCTTGTCAAAAACAGAGACGTGGGGGAAGTTTATGGGAAAAAAAATCAAGAGGGGGGAAATTCCAGTTTTTGCAATCCACACTGTTTAACAATCAACCACAATATGCCGCGGAGCGGGAAGGAGAAGTGATGACATTTATATATTTAAGAAGCAAATGATGGATGTGGATATAAAGATAAAATTTAAATAAAAAGTTTAAGTTTTGATATTGTGTTTTTTTGTTTGTTTGTTTGTTTGTTTGTTTGTTTCTGATCGGTTTTGTTTGTTCCAGCTCAGTAAGATGTTCTTCCTGTTCCCCGACCCGCACTTCAAGAAAACCAAACACAAGTGGAGGATCATCAGTCCCACGCTGCTGGCCGAGTACGCCTACACGCTGAGAGTCGGGGTACGTACACGACCGGTAAAACCTCAAATTGACTCAGATTCTGTTCAATCAATCAATTTTCTGTTTATGTAGTTGATTTATATAGCACTTTTTATACAAATGTGAGCAAAACAACACACACACATGCATAAACACAAGCGATTTCTTACTCTCTTTCCTCACTACTTTTTTAATGACATCATCACGCTGCGCCCCCCTCTTCTTCTTCTTCTTCTTCTTTGGTTCAATGGCACATGAGTGGAGCCACAAACTGTTTATTTCTGATATTCGATGAGCATCTATTGACATCAGCATCATGGATTTAGCTGCAAAGTTAATATGTGTTTCTTCTTCTCCTTCTTCTTCTTCTTCTTCTTCATAAGGTCTATGTGTATCATTAATTCAGGCTTATACTATACTATAATAGCAGCGTTAAATGATCAGAAAAAGACAATTAAATCGTAAATCACAATTATTATTATGGTAATTAATCATCAACTAAACTTTAATGATTATAACAGCCCAACTCTAACAAACTCAAAACAAAACAAATCTCAGAGATCGCTGCTTCAGTGTCATTGAAGGATAAAGTGACAGTATAACGATCATTCAACTGTAAAACTGTTTATGGTGATGAGTTAAAAACATGAGAAGATATTCTCACAACACAGTTTTAAATAACTAAAATGGTTTTAAAGATCGAATATGTAGTTGCAGTTGATTTATAAACCTTTCTAACCAAATAAAGATACTGTGGCGTTGTAGTCGGAGGTTTATTGGATGAACTGGATGAGAAAGGTGCAATAAACTGATTTAGATAACGGGGATAATAACTGAAACTAATACATTTAAACACCAACCGTAGCCGGTGTCGTTCTTCGTTATTTAACGTCTGGTGCAGTGAGAAGTAAAAGGTTAATTGCGTCAGTGACTGACAGGTTAATTAATAGTTAAACTAGTTGCTGTTTGCAGGCAAGTTCACACACACACACACACACACACACACACACACACACACACACACACACACACAATTACAGATGAAAACTCACAGGTGAATTATAATCTGAGTACGGGCTTGTCTTAAAGGTCGGATAGGTTAAAATAGAGAAAGAAAAACAAAATTATCGTTTGATTACAGTGCAGAAATCCATGAATTCACTGATGTACAAGTGGAGCAACGTGTGTGTGTGTGTGTGTGTGTGTGTGTGTGTGTGTGTGTGTGTGTGTGTGTGTGTGGCCTGCAGCTGGAGGACGTCTGCACACACCCTGCTGCTGCCTGACACAGCTGTCGGAGCAGAGCTGGGACACGAGTGTTGATGGAGGCCGAGGAAACAATGGAGGGCTTGTTTCTAAATTTGGCTTTATCACTTTAACTACTCCAGTGTGTGTGTGTGTTGTGTGTGTGTGTGTGTGTGTAAGTGTAAAAGTTTTCCGCCTCAGTGTGTTGTCAGATGTTACTGAAGTATAATTACAATCATTTCAGAAGTGTCAAAGTCTTTTATTGACAGTTACATCAAGTTTATTAAAAGCGTCCTTGATGGGAGCGCCAAAGAAGGTTTAGAAACCAAGAGTCAGTTTCCTGTCTCTGTGTCCCATGGGTTTCTCCTTGACTCCGCCCCCTTTAGGAGACCAGCAGACAGACCGTGACTCTGCCCCCTTTAGGAGACCGGCAGACCGTGACTCCGCCCCCTTTAGGAGACAGGCAGACCGTGACTCCGCCCCCTTTAGGGGACCAGCAGACCGTGACTCCGCCCCCTTTAGGAGACCAACAGACCAAGATTCCGCCCCCTTTAGGAGACCAGCAGACCATGACTCCACCCCCTTTAGGATACAAACAGACCGTGACTCCGCCCCCTTTAGGAGACAGGCAGACCGTGACTCCGCCCCCTTTAGGGGACCAGCAGACCGTGACTCCACCCCCTTTAGGATACAAACAGACCGTGACTCCGCCCCCTTTAGGAGACAGGCAGACCGTGACTCCGCCCCCTTTAGGAGACAGGCAGACCGTGACTCCGCCCCCTTTAGGAGACCGGCAGACCATGACTACGCCCCCTTTAGGGGACCAGCAGACCGTGACTCCGCCCCCTTTAGGAGACAAACAGACCAAGACTCCGCCCCCTTTAGGAGACCAGCAGACCGTGACTCCGCCCCCTTTAGGAGACAAACAGACCGTGACTCCGCCCCCTTTAGGAGACCAGCAAACAGACCGTGACTCCGCCCCCTTTAGGAGACCAGCAGACAGACCATCCGTGACTCCTCCCCCTTTAGGAGACCAACAGACTGTGACTCCGCCCCTTTTAGGAGACCAGCAGAGCGTGACTCCGTCCCCTTTAGGAGACCAGCAGACAGACCGTCCGTGACTCCTCCCCCTTTAGGAGACCAACAGACTGTGACTCCGCCCCTTTTAGGAGACCAGCAGAGCGTGACTCCGCCCCCTTTAGGAGACCAGCAGACCATAGCTCCACCCCCTTTAGGAGACCAGCAGACCATGGATCCTCCCCCTTTAGGAGACCGGCAGACCGTGACTCCGCCCCCTTTAGGAGACCAGCAGACCGTGACTCCGCCCCCTTTAGGAGACCAGAAGACCATGACTCCGCCCCCTTTAGGAGACCAGCAGCAGCAGCAGGTCTTGAGTCTATTGACTCCAATGGGAGAAATAAACGTGAGCTCAGATTATGATCCATTCTTTCGCTCCAGAGTCACTGAAGTAAATATTGGACTCATTTTTCACAAGACACATCTCTTCTGAACATTCTGACACTAAAACGGACAAATTTCAGACAAATCGGGAGAAAACTAACTTTGTTTTTCCATGGTAACATCAACTAACGTTTATGAACGCCCGCGCTGACTTATTTTCATAATGCTAACAGTCATATTTAGCATTGTAGCATTGTAGTGTACATATTTAATGTCGTAAGAAAATATAAACATCTCACTTTACTCTACGACAACGTTTATGAATCCACACATGTTCACAACACGGGTTGGAGGGACAGTGACCACGCCCACTTTAGGAGACAGGAAGTGAAGCTGTAACATTTCATATCATTGGTCCAGCTTGTAGTGAGACATCTTGTCATAGTAGAGGATCTCTAGTAGCGTTAATCTTTTCTTCCCCAGACGCCCCTAACAATCAGAATATAAGAGGAAGGAGGTACATAATACATGCAAAATGAGCTATTAGAATTAAAGTTAATAAAATATAGACAAGGACAACTACAATAGACAACAGACAACAAGATCTGATCACTTTCCATCACATTCTGGAGTAAATGCAGCAGACTTTGTGAAAAATTAATATTACTGTCATTCTCCAAACTCTAGTGTGTGTATATTAAACAGTTTCGCATCAAAATCCGACCCGAGCAAGTTTTTTTAATAAATATAAAATCTTAAAAATCTAAAACCGTTCACCTGAAGCAGGAGGCAGGTGAGGTGGACGTGACGAATCGCCGCTCACGCACTCGAGTGGATGAGAAACTGTGCCATGGCTGCATCCTTCTAAGAAATCCCCGTTCTACTAACGTTATCTGTGTAAAGTAAACGACAGCAGCAGGTGATTAACCTCCGTGTCGTCGCTGTGGTTATTTTTATCTCTTTAACGTTTAACTGTTTGCTCTGCAGAGGTGAGGACGCAGAGACTTCACTCTGAAACGTTTCAACACGGTGCAAAGATAAAAAAAAAAAAAGACATTTTGACAGTTTGTCTTTGACCCTTTCTTCTTTAATGGTTCACACACACACACACACACACACACACACACACACACACCCAGAGTGACTGGTATTTTCTCAGAACTGTGTCCATAACCTTTCCTCCTGTTTGTCTGCTCACGTCAGGGTTTGGTCTACACCATGACAGATGTGGAGGAGGTCCACCTCTGGATGGTGAAGCACTTCACCGAACATCCGCTGTTCACACGTGTCCCCGATGAAGAGCTGGTACGTTCGCAGGTCCTGGGAAAAAAAAAAACAGGTCGAATTCAGAAATAATCAGAATCTGAAGTTTTCTGAAGTTCACTTTTTAATTTATTGATCAGAGACAGTTTGTCTGCTTCTCATTGGTTAGAGGTTGACTGATTGGACTTTTTATAAACTGTTGATATCGTCGTCATCTTACTGCAGCAGATCTCCACACAGACGGTGAAGGTGAAGGTGGAAACCCAATTTGACAGAAATAGAAACAGCCTTTTTAATTGCATCATTGCATATTTATTAACTGCAAATATCTGATTTCAATGCTGTACACCAATGGTTCTCAAAGTGGGGTCTGGGGCCCCCTGGGGGTCCTTGAGAGGGTTCATGGGGGTCCCCAATTTTTTCTTGAGATTTTACCACTTTTTTCTAGAATTCTTAATTTTTTTTTTTTAGAAGTTTTCACCACTTTTTTTTTTTAAAGAATTATCTTTTAAAAAAATATATATATATTCTATCACTTTTTTTTTTTAGAAATTTTTACCTAAACTTTTTTTTCCTTTTTAAAAAAAAATCTTACCACTTTTTTCTAGAATTTCTTTTTTAAACTTTTTTTGGGAGAATTTTTACCACTTTTTTCTAGAAATGTTTAAACGTTTTTGGAGAAATTGTACCACTTTTTCCAGAAATTTCTCTATAATTTTTCCACAAATTCACGCCATTGGCCCTTATTTGAACATATAAAATGACAAAAAAGTAATCTTCTTCAGTCTCAGAACAAATATTTGTGTATTTCTAGTAATTTAGTCCAATGGGGTCCACGGTCTAATTTGTGTCAATTTAGCTGTCATTGATGTAAAAAAGTTTAAGAACCACTGCTGTACACCATCTTCCTGTGTGAAATTTCACAATAAAAGAAAAGCCCAATTAAAACGATGCTTGGGGTAGTGTGGGCCTCATAATTTGAAAAGAACACCGGAAGTGTTGAGTTTGTAGTAAATTTAAAAAACTCAGAAAAATCTCATAAAACTGCTTTGCGCTTAACTGTAATTGGGTTTTTCCTGCTCTGACCGTGACCGTTGTCGACCGTCTCTCTGCAGGTCGATGACGTCATCATCAGTCGCCTGGGAACCTGCACAGAAGAAGGAAAGAAAGTTCAGAGGAACGGAGGGAAGAACTTCCTCGCTGTTTTCAGGCGAGTCGAGGACGGTTTGAACAAACAGGAACAACGGTCAGTGGTTCAGACATGAGCTGGACGTCAGCGGTTTTCTTTTTTTTTTTAATTTTATTTACTGGAACTGATGATGGAGAAACATTTTCAGCTCCTCATGACACAGGATTTGTTTTTGATGGGGTTTTTTTCCACATAATTTTACATATTTCACTCCTCCTCAGAAAAGACGACGACCAGAAAAAGACTCACTAACTAACTTCAGACTTTTTTTTATTTTTTATCATTGCATCTTTTAGATTTTTTCCTCAGTTTGTTTTACCTTCATTGACGGAGCTGTTTTGGATTTTTCTGTAAATTCCTGCAATTAAACTTTATTTCTCTCAGTAAAACGACTTTGCTGTCCCAGATCAGTTTGTTGAAATTACTCGTATTATGATATGAGTTTATATTCGTGACATTAAAGGGACAACGAGGAGTTTTGGAAAAGCGAAGCGTTTTCACACTACATTTATGAGCCTCCGCGCGCACCGTAGAATTCTTCAACCGGCGCAAGACAGACTCATGTTTTCATTCATCAAGAATTAAAGTCAGAGGTTCAAAGAGGATCAGTTACCGTCGTAGTCCCAACCATAAACGGCAATACGGGGGCGTTATTCTCATGAGCATCTGCGAAACCGAAAGTAAGGAAACGCTGGTCGGCTCGTCCAGCATTTCCACCACCACTAATAATAACAAAATAACGATAGAGACAAAACGATACATTTATCAAAAATGGGCCCATTAACAAGTGTGGGTAGCGTAGATTCATCCACATTAACGTGAGACTTTTTTATAACCAAATAGAAACTCCTCGTTGTCCCTTTGATTTACCATTTATTAGTTTAGGAGGATAATCATCGTCTGGTTTAGAAATAATAACATCATCATATACGAGTTAAATGCAGTTATATTTTACAGTGCATTGAGAAACAACATGAAACTTGTTTAATTGCAGCTTTTTGTTTGTTCTCTTTAACTTTAATTCACTCATTATCCACTCATCGTGTCTGTTGTGGATCTTAAAGGTCGCTGTGTTACAGAAACTGGTGGTTTTTTATGATTTTAGCCGAATATTGCAGCAGGTAGGTATCTGTGGAGCGGGACAGTGCAGGTCTAAAGCCCGGCTGCTGTTAATGCTGCTGCTGCTGCTGCTGCTGCTGCAGGGCTGGTGATTAAGAACAGGACAGCACATGCCTTAATGACAGAAAACCAGACACTTGGAAAAACTGTGGGCGATTTCAGAGTAATTGAAGAACTCATAAACTAAATGTCATGTTAATAATATGAAAGAACATGTTCTTTACTTCAGTTAAATCTTTCCCTGTCGACATTCCACCGTTTTTGACAATAAAAAGTTTTCCTAATCATAACACAGACAGTGTTTTGTTTTCTGCTCAATTCCTGAAACAACATCTGTGTTTTCAGTGTTTAAACTGTTTTATTTCCTCTCCTCCATCACAAGCATGAACACATAATGAAGATGCCGTCAAAATAGTTATTTGTTCAAACCCCAGAATAAAAAATTAGCTTAAACTCCGAATGATACAACAACAAAACTCATCTGGCGTCTGTTTTTTGGCGACGTAGAGATGATTTGTTGATCCGTTTATCAGCCACATCTTGTGGCCTTCAACGGCTGAAACGTGTGTGACTGAAACCTTCAAAAAATTCAAATGACATCGACAAGTTTTTACTAATTTCTCAGCTTCAACTCTTTGACTCGTCTCCTCATTCCCTCACATGTTTTGATAATAAACGCATATAATGCAATAAAATGCATCACGTAACATGTAAGTACCATCAGGCTGTCGAACGAGTTTAATAAAAGATGTAAAAGCTGTTGCACCTTAATGTTACAGAGTGATCGACGCTGCTCATACACGATTTAAAAATACCCGTCTGAACATTTCACTCCTCAGATTATAACACACAGGGTTGTTGTGTTTTAACTTAAACTGGAAACATGAGGAGCCTGAGTAGCTGGACCTGATGGTGAAATGATGCCCTGGACATTTTCTTTTGTTCCACTAAACACCAAAAACCACAGTTTGTGTTCATGCTGCAGATTCTGCACAAATTAAACAAATTAATTGGATGGATGGATGGATGGATAGATAGACAGATAGACAGACAGACAGACTTTATTGTCATTGCAAAGTACATCAAAATTCAAACAAATACACCACACAATCATTCGAGTCATAGTATATAAAGAAAACATTTTTAAAAAAAACATAAAATGAACATTTTGTGGACAGTGTTGCACAAATTGTCCCATTTAGCTGCAGGTAGTTGATGTTTTTGTCGTCCTACCCGACTGTTCGCTGTGGTTTTTGCACAAATACAATGGAATTAAAGTAGAGACTCAGATTTGTTCATTTGATAAATAAAGTTTATTATTATTATTATTATTATTATTATTAATAATAATATTAAAAAGGAGATCAAAGAGACAGAAACAACAGAAAAAAAAACTCATTTAACTCTTCCAGACTTTGTAGAAAACACTCAACGACTTTCCAACTCTGCCTCCATAATCACACCCTGAAGCCTCCTCCCTCTCTTCCTCCTCCTCCTCCTCCTCCTTCTCCCTGGTGCTGATTTATTTATTTTTATTTATTTATTTATTTAAGGAGGACAATGCACATTAATGGACATAATAAAATGTAAAAGTGCCAGTGTTAGCCAACGGCTAGTTTCCGACTGTAGTCCTCCTGGCAAGGTGTTAAAAGCCATTAAAATAAACACAAGGACATAACAACAGAATTCATAACACAGGAAAAACACACATGTATCCAACAGAAACCAACAGACAAAAAAACTACAAAGGGAGACAATTAACATGACGCTACTATGACAAAAGGATGATGCTGCCTCGGCTCCGTCCAGTGTCTCTGCGTCTCAGTCCAGAATCCGTCCTCCTTCGTTTCCCACAGCTTTAACGACCCTGCTGAGATTCTTCAGAGCCACATCAGAGCGGCTCGTCTTCCTCCCCACAGGCCTGAATCCACCACCAGATCCTCTCTGTCTGTCTCACTCTGGTCTGGACTCTAATGAGAGAAAAACCTTCTCCTGGGCCCGAGGAGGTTTCAGCCCAACAAAGAAAGAGACGACGAAGAAGACGAAGAACTGTTCACTTCTTTATTAATCTGCTCCCTCAGCTGCCGACGCTGCTCATGACTTCACATCTAAGGAGGAAAAAAAACATAATCACCGTCGTCGACTTCCCCAGACTGGTCTCTCAGGCTGCAGGGAGGAAGGAGGAGTCTCATCGTCTCCTCTAGAAGACTTCATGTCACACTTCAGTTTCTATTCTCTGAAACATTTACACGGCAGGACTTTAAAACAACAGATACAACATTTTTATTTCCCTATATTCACTTTGCACTCTTGATTATTTCACATGGGACAGTTTGAAGCCAGAGTCGTGTTTCAAGCCTTCAGCCGCTGAAGAACTTAAAGGGATAGTTCAACATTTTACGAAATTGTCCCGTTACCATAATCCCTATAGTCATAGCAGTAGGTTCGTTACCTTTAATTGTCGGTGCAAGCTATTTTTAGAACGGCGGAGCAGAGCCGTGAGCTGCTCAGAGCTACGCTACGGAGGCTCATGGGATTTCTTGGTTTCCCTCATCAAACTCATCAAATACACGATCCAACAACTCCACAACGCTCTGGTGGACAAGTTGTGACCTGCACATTTACCACGCTATGAGATAATAACACAACGTTACCAGACAGAGTTGTTTTAGAGGGAAATACAGAGACTGCTTGATGGAAAAACTGCCCCTGAAGGCAACGTGCATCAGCGTTTTTGCATGAATTTCCCTCTAAAACAACTCTGTCTGGTAACGTTCTGTTATTATCTCATAGCGTGGTGAATGTGCAGGTCACAACTTGTCCACCAGAGCGTTTTGGAGTTGTTGGATTGTTCTAAAAATAGCTTGCACCGACAATTAAAGGTAACGAACCTACTGCTATGACTGTAGGGATTATGGCAATGGGCCAATTTGACAAAATGTTGAACTATCCCTTTAATGGAAACATCAAAAAGTCGATCTGATTGAAGCAAGAAGTGACTCGGTTCCTTTAGGTTTTGGTTTCGATCAACTTTTTATGTACTAAAGTCCAAAGGCGACGGGTTCCTCTTTCATTCAGGCTTCATGCTGCTGCACAGTTTCCATCAACATTTACATTTAATGAAGCTGATTCTGTAAAAAAAAATATTTATGAAAACAAACAAACAAAAACCCTTGGAGGATAAAAGTCAAAGGAAGGTGATTTTTCTTGCTCCAATGAGAAATATTAATGTATGTGCATGATAAACAGTGGGAAACGTGATCCGTGTAAAAGTTTTTAAAGTAAACTCTGCTGCTGACGGACGCCGGGGATTAAACATCTGCAGCAGCTGTGACGCCTCACACCTGCTGCTCGCCACATCAGGCCGACTGCAGCATTTAAACCAGTTTAAACCATCAGCATAAAGACACGGAGCAGCAGCAGCGTCGTCGTCGTCGTGTCTCCGCTGCAGGTGAATCTGACTCTGTTCTCTAACAGGAAGTCACATTTTAAAACATTTCATCCACTTTGTTTTTGGTCTGAGGTTCGATACGTGTGGTGAGTCATGGCTGGTGATGATGCAAGGACGTTGTTGTCTCATTTCCAGCGATACGATTCTCTTTAAAGCAGATATCAGTGGAATGTTTTTGTTAATATAAGTCCTAAATAGTCCTATTTTCCGTCAGCAATCACTTACATGAAGTATTTCAGCCTAAACACGAGTCTCTCCGTCACTCTGCTCTGCTGTAACCCGAGGAGAAAATTTTCCTTGTGGGATACAAGTGTTATCCAATGAGGGGAGAGAACGGCATGAAGGGCTGTGTGTGCAGCCAAGGGATGCGCGTGAATGTGGTGACGTAGCACGAGGACCAATTGATGCCTGACAAGGGCGGGGGCTGCTAACTCATGGTGCGTTCAAGGAAACTCGTACTTTGTGTTTTTCCTTCCTGTGAAGTCATACCAGTTCGATCTGGTACGAGTTCACGGGTCGGAAGTTACGAGTGGCCGTTATAGGGAACTTTCACAGACAACAGGACGGTAAAAACACGAGCTACGGGTTACCTGGAACGCTACCAAGTCGTAGTTGTGACTTGAAGCTGTAACTTACGGTTTCAAAAGCCTGCCTTGAACACAGCATTAGCCGAAACGGCCGTGCCGCTGTTATCTGCTTTAATCATTAGAAATTGATGCAGAAACTCTATTTTTAGCCAAAATTTAACTAAATATTCATATAAAGTAGATACATAGTAAACACAACAATATTATTTAACCAAAAGTCAGTGCAACTTTGGATTTTTTCTGACGGTTCTTTGTCTTTTAACCCATCCTGGTCTCAGTACGTGAACATACAGTGTGTACAGAAAGTATTCAGACCCCCTGCCATTTTTGAAGAATTGAATTGAGGAGTTGAAGGTCAATTTAAATACTTTCTGTACACACTGTATACTACATTAGTGTGAAAAACTACTTCCTGTTTGAACTTGAGACATTTTTTTTAAAATATTGATTTAGTGAAAAATCATTGTAGATAATTCTTAGTGTAGTTTTTATCTGTTATAATCAGTAGTTGTGCAGCAGCAGCAGAACGTCCATAATCAATCACATGTACAGTGTTGAGGGCACATCTGGAGTCCAGATGTTGTTGTTAACTCAGCAGCTTGAAACACATGACACAAGGTATAGGTACTGTACATGTTTCTCTTGAATTAATTAAATGCACCAATAACACAGACACACAGGTGACGTGTGGTGTTGGACTCGATTTCCGAAACGAATCGAAGAGCTTTAAGCTTCATTAATGAATTCATTAATGAATTATCTTATCTGAACTAACAGAATTTAAAAGTTAAAAAGTTGGGGAATCAGCTCATAAAAATAATAGTGAAACTGTTTATGTTCAATAAAACTGATGAATGAACAGTTTTAAAATATGTGACTCAAAGGAAACATTAAGTGTCCAATAAATAGTTCTGGAGAAGATTCACCCGGCCAGTTCAACTGTATGAAAGAATATTGAATCATATACGTATATGTATATATATTACATTTTTATATAGTCAACACTGTAAAAAAGAATAATAATCTGTAAAGAACCTGATTTACAGTCGGAGGATGAATCACTAACTCACTTTTTATTTCACGCCGACCGCTGAGTGAGGAGGGAAAACACTACACACAAGTTTAACACACACTCATTCATGTGTGTGTGTGTGTGTGTGTGTGTGTGTTGCACATCTGGGCACATGTGCAACACACACACACACACACACACACACACACACACACACACACTATATGAGTTGAACTGAGGCTTTCAACCTGGTTTTAGATTTAGGATCAGGTTAGAGGGGGACGATGGGGGTGTGTGTGTGTGTGTGTGTGTGTGTGTGTGTGTGTGTGTGTGTGTGTAGGGAGTGTATTATGTCAATTACAGCCCCCCATAAATACAGTTATACATAAAGGTACAGTGAGGTCCAAAAGTCTCCTGATCCGTGTGTGTGTGTGTGTGTGTGTGTGTGTGTGTGTGTGTGTGTGTGTGTGTGTGTGTGTGTGTGTGTGTGTGTGTGTTCTGTGATACCACCCAGACAGGCAGACTCTGCAGCCATGAACTTTAACACACTAGTCTGCTGGGAGTCTGGGCTCGCTCGGGGCTCGGGGCTCGGGGCCGGTGCAGTAACAGTGAAGGAAACGGCTCCGAGGCGTTCGCTCGCTGCCACAAAGGAACCTTTCTTCTTCCTCTCCTCTCTCTCTCTGTGTTATAGGATTTCTTCTTATTCATAATCAATAGCTGATTAATCCTCTGTTTCTCAGGAGGGGGAGGGGGGGCAGATTAATTTTTAAATCAGCCTCGTTGTGTGTGTGTGTGTGTGTGTGTGTGTGTGTGTGTGTGTGTAGTTTCTTCTTGTGTGGTCTTCAATTAGCAGCTGCAGAACGACTAAAGTGAAGATGAGTCGGATCTGAGCGGTTTTTCATTTGACACCCGCTTGTATTTCCTTTTGTTTTAAAGGGACAACGAGGAGTTTTGGAAAGCGAAGTGTTCTCATACTACATTTCCCATGAGCCTCCGCGCACCGTGAAATTCTTGGACCGGCGCAACATGGACGTCTTGCCAAGAATGTTTTCATTCATCAAGAATTAAAGTCGGAGGTTCGAAGACGATCAGATACCGCCGTAGTTCTGACCATAAACCGCGATTCGGCGGCGTTATTCTCATGACTCGCCGCAAAACCGAAAGTAAAGAAACGCTGGTTGGCTCGACCAGCATTTCCACCACCACTAATAATAACAAAATAACCATAGAGACAAAATGATATATTTATCGAAAATGGGCCCATTAACAAGTGGTAATGTAGATTCATCCACATTAACGTGAGACTTTTTTATAACCAAACTCCTCGTCCCTTTAAATGAAATTTTGAAATTGTGTTTATTATTCTGCCACTTTTGTGCACGATGATCATTCCTGTTATTGAACCAGTGTTTATTATTATTATTATTATTATTATTATTATTATTATTATTATTATTATTATTATATATTATTTAACCAAGTTTGTCCCATTGACAAGATGGGAGACCTGGCCAAGAGTGGCAGCACGTATAGTTAGAAAACAAACAGTTTAGGGCTGCAACTAACGATTATTTTCATTATCGATTAATCTGTCAATTATAAGTATATATTTTTTGGCCTTTTTGCCTTTATTGGACAGCACATAGTGAGATAGACAGGAAAGGGGGAGGCAGAGAGAGGGGGAATGACATGCAGGAAAGGTCTGCCCGACGCGGGATTCGAACCGGGGACGCCTGCGTTGAGGACTGTAGCCTCTACATGGGGCGGCTGCCTTAACCACTGCGCCACGCACCGCCCCTAATCTGTCAATTATGTAAACAATTAATCGATTAGTTGTTTGGTCAATAAAATGTTAAAAAATGTTGAAAAAGATCAATCAGTGTTTCCAAACCACCAGACGATGTCCTCAAATGTCATGCTTTGTCCACAAACCAAAGAGAGACTCAGTTTATTGTCATAAAGGAACAAAGAAACCAGAAATATTCACATTGAAGAAGCTGAAATCAGAGAATTTGGACTTTTTCTCTTAAAAAAAAACTACTCCAACTGATTGTTCAGTTATCAGAATAGTTGACAGTTAATTTAATAATCAATTATTGTTCGATTAATCTATTAATTGGTGCAGCTCTAAAACAGTTTCAGCACAGTGTCACATTAAACATAAAAGATACAAACAACAAACAATTGAATTTACAAAATCAAATAAAACAAACATTTCCACTCAATACACATGGATACTATGGGATGTATCATGGACTTAGAGATACCAGAGTTTGGAGTTTGAGCTCTGACTGCAAGTTGTTCCATGTAGTTGGAGCAGAAAATCTAAAAGCTTCTTCTCCATTTCTGTTCCGACCTTAGAGGAACAGTGAGATGTAAACACATTTATTAAAATAATAAAACTTTATTATTCAGGATTAAAAGAAATGATAAATAAGAAGGAATCATCTCAAGAATAGTGATAAAAACCAACGAATGTCTGCTTCTGTTTTATGTATTTGCATCTGCATCTGCATTGCCCTTCAGGGACAGTAAAGATTTACTACTATCTGAGCAACAACAACAACAAAAAAAGGGAAACCTGTGAAGATCTGTGCACGTTCCTTAGGTAAGCAAAAAAAAAAATCAAAGAAGTGTGAGTGAGTGAGTGAGAGTGTGTTTGTTTGTTCTTTGCAGTGTCAAGCACACGTCTTATCAGCAGACCGAGAAAAAAAAGACAAACAGAAGAAATCTTAGGTTTGGTTTGTTTGCAGTAAAGAAGATAAATGTTAAAACAAGGTCACCGTGGTTACAGGCTGTTTATGTGTTCATGTAAATTTCAGAGGTCAGTGTTTATCTGTCTCTGCTGACCACTGACTCAGCTTCTTCCACCCAGGAAGTCTCGTTTTCTCGTCTCGTGTCTCGTGTCGTCTCGTGTCTCGTGCATATGGACGGCTTCCCCTGACACACTGAGCTTGATCTTTGCTCCGCGCTGCACGTTCATGATCGTTGCCGAGCGTCATCGTTGGAGATCTGAAGTCTGCATCACATGTGCAGCAGGTCAGAGGAGCAGAGTGAGGTCAGATGTATTGAACCTACGGGGCTGGAAGTGGAAACGCCGCTTTCCTCAATAAGAGAGAAACACTCTTATTCAAAGAGGAAGGGTTTTTATTGCTCAATGCAGCTGCAGCCGCGTTTATCAAACGTCTGCATCGATTTCACGTTCCATCCTGCGATCGCACAACTCTATCTTCGTTATGTAACCGTCTTTTTTTCTCATTCATTCTTTTGTTACGTGAGCAGCTTGCAAAACCAAACCTCAGATTGTGATGTGTCTGTAGTAGCCGTCTGTCAAACAATCCAAAGTTTCAAATCAAACATCATCAAATCATAAAAAAATCAAAGGGCTGCACTGCTGAAAAACATAATGTCCAATGAAAAGCCCAGTTTCAATAAAAAAAGGTGGTTTATTTGACCAAAAAGGAGCAAAAAGCAGCCCTACATATGTATCTGGTGGCCTAAATGAGATAAAAACACAAATACCAAACAGGAAAACACCTAAACTAAACAAATAATAAACTGAATACTACAGTATAGCAGAATCTCATCATAATTACCTTTTTTTAATTACATTTTGGCAAATTGGCCCAATGCCATAATCCCTATAGTTTTAGGAGTAGATTTGTTACCTTCAGTTGTCGGTGCAAGCTGTTTTTGGATCGGCGGAAATATGATATGAGATAATAACAGAACGTTACGAGTTGTTTTCAAGGTAAATGCAAAGCCATTATAGTGCCAAAAAGAGAGTGCTTGCCGAAAAACTGCCCCCTACGGAAACACGCTTTGGCGGCTTTGTATAAATTTACCTCAAAAACAACTCTGTGCTTTGTGCACTGGCATGGATAGAGATAGGGGCCCACTGACATTACGAGTGCATTACAGGGCCCAGAATTTGGTGCTACGCCCCTGCTCATAATCACCATGTGTCTTGATATTTACATTATTCCTCCTCAGCTACAAAGAAAAGAAGATTTGATCTAAAATCTAAACCATATTTAATGTAAACAAAGTTAGGATTGAACAGGATTTGGGTTGTTTTTATCAACATGAGGTTGTGAAGCTCTTTGCTTTGACCCATGATGATGATGATGATGATCACAGGATTGCTTTCTAAACTCTGACACATTCCTGCTGCTTTCTTCTCTTTCATTCCTTTCTGCTCCTCCTCACTTTCTTCTTCAAATCTTCAATACGTATTCACTTTATTACCTAAAACTTCATTTATTATGGACATTTATGTTCTGATTTCTTTACTGTGGTTGTTGCCAACATCTGGTGAGAGTTTCATGTCAACGGCCCCATTAGAAATACTATATTTCCTTCAGTTTTCCCCTGCTGTATAGTATGTTAACACCAGTAGATCCATGTAAACAGCAGCAAAACCAGCCCAGAAGAAATGAACAAGTCTGGTTCAAGTTTTTGCCCGGAGTCAAAATAAATCATGCATTCTGAACGTTGACCTTTTCTTGAAATCAGCCCAGAAAATAAACACCAGAACACAAGGAGTTAGTGTTTCTGCACCAGATCCTATGACACCTGCTAACTGCTAAAAAAAAGAAAGAAAGAAAAGAAAAATAACGTCAAGTCGACCTTCTGACCTCGCAGCGAATTTGACAGGACATGTGATGTCATGGTGACACTGCAGGAAATTTAATGACACTCGAGCATAAAAATAAATAATAAAACACTGCACATCATCATTATCATCATCATCATCAGGAGACAGAAAATATAAGATGAGCTCATCTGTCATTAGTGTGACAGGATAAACCGTGAGCTTCACCCTCAGGCTGCAAACATCTGTATAGAAACCTATGGAGTCGTAACATCTGGGCTGATTTATTGGCATCATAAGTAACGTTCAATTTAAACGTTAATTATAATAATGGCGTTTGGTTTTATAGATTGTAGGGTCATTATTATTATCATTAATCATATCGTTCAGAGGAATCACACACATTATCATTAAGTTCCATATAAATCCATCTGTTCCAGTCAGTGATGATACAACTTATTATTATCATTATTAATCTAATTCTGTGAAATATCTTAGGTGTTATTATAGATAATAAATCTTCTGTATGGTGATATAAATAGTAAAAAACAACAACAATCAGTCATCTGTAATTGTTGTTAAATATCTTGAATTATGCTGATGTTGTGAACCATAAACAGTCTACTATAGTACTACAGTACAGTACAGTACAGTGGTGTAGTCTGAGTGATACTCATGTATACAGTACTCAGTATACTCACTGAAAATGCATTAATATTTCACTATACCCACTACAACAAAGCTATCGAACTATAGTCTATGTCAGTGGATCTCAAACTTTTTTACATCAAGGACCCCGAAATTGACACAAATTAGACCCCAGACCCCCATTGGACAAAATTTTGAAGCAAACACCAGAAATATACAAATATTTGTTCTGAGACTGAAGAACATTACTTTTTTTTAGTCAATGTACGTTCATTTTAGGGCCAGTGGTGTGAATTTTTGAAAATATTGTAGAAGAATTTCTGGAAAAAAAAAAAGTGCTTAAAACGTTAAAATATTTCTAGAAAAAAGTAATCAACAATTTTCAGGAAAAAAAAAAGATAAAACATTTCTAGACAAAAAGGGTAAAAATTTCTCCCAAAAAACGTTTTAAAGAAATTCTAGAAATAATGGAAAAATTTCTATAAAAAAAAATAATAATAATAATTTCTCAAATGATTTTTGAATTTTGAAGCAAACACCAGAAATACACAAATATTTGTTCTGAGACTGAAGAACATTACTTTTTTTAGTCAATGTATGTTGATTTGAGGGAATTTTTGGGTAAAAAAAAAGTGGTTAAAACGTTAAAATATTTCTAGAAAAAAGTAGTCAACAATTTTCAGGAAAAAAAAGTAAAAAATAAAAAAAAATCTAGAAAAAAAAACTGGTAAGATCTATATAAAAAAAAATTCTAGAAAAAAGTGGTGAAATTTCTAAAAAAAAAAAAAAAAAAAGCTTTAAAAAAATTCTAGAAATTGTGGTAGAATTTCTCCCAAAAAATAATAATAATAATAATTTCTCAAAAAAACAAAAAAAAAAAGATTAAATATTCTAGAAAAAGTTGGGGTCCCCCATGAACCCTCTCAAGGACCCCTGGGGGTCCCCGGACCTCACTTTGAGAACCACTGGTCTATGTAATACAGGCTAAACCCACTGCGACAAATAAAACACATGACTAGTACAGTATTTACTAATTCAATGTTATTTACAGTCATGAGTCCAAGCAGGATTTCTGTTGTGTAAATCTTTATTTTAGTTTTTTAAACTCTACAGACTCTACCTTTAAACCCTTCATCATGAAAACCTTGAATCCAACATAAACTCAACATCTTCTCGTCTCTTTTCCAATTCATATCTTTCTAAAAAACATTCATTTTAATGTCTATTTGAAGCTGTTTTCTTTGTATAGTATTTACAGGAATCTGAGTCACTTTGATCAGATTTCTCTCTCTGATCCTTCATCCTTACAAAAAAAAAGTGTATTCATTAAAATTCGGCCTACATACACAGTACAGTACAGTATATCTGCACCACCAGCAGTGGTTTCATAACATGCAGCGAGTGTTCATACTGTATGAGCAATAAATATGAAAGTGCATGTGAAAAATACAGTGTGAGATGTAACCCACTCCTCATTATTTCACAGCTGAGGCTGGATGGATCGACCAGTCAGCAGTCACTCTCTCTCTCTCAATCCTTCCTGTGTTTCTGTGAAACGGGGCTGATCTCCACGTTTCTGGTTAGTTGGAGCATTCGAAATGTGGGATCAAGTGTCAAAGCAGATTCTGAGTACTACACCCCCCCTCAGGGTGCAGGGTGGGGGGTTTGTTACTTCACAGTCCTCCGCACACATGCTGCATTTGGACGAGTTCCAGTTCGACTGAAATCAGGTCAGGATTTTCTCTTTCTCTCTTTCTCTCTCATTCTCTCGTTCTTTCTCTCTCTCTCTGTTGCTGGGAAAAGCCACCAAGTCAGCAGAAGATTTAGTCTAAAGCTGCGTAAAAAAAGCAGCAGAAGCAGCAGCAGCAGAAAAAAACACACAGGTTGTTCAGACTTATAATAAGAATATAATAATGTTGCATTGTTTTTGTTCTTCTGTAATAATTAGTGGCTCTTATTAGTGGATCAACTCTCTGCTGTTTTTTCTTTTAAGGTGGAACTGACCTGCAGCCCTCTCTCTCTCTCTCTCTCTCTCTCTCTCTCTCTCTCTCTCTCTCACACACACACACCCACACACACACACACACACACACACACACACACACACACACACACACACACACACACACACACACACACACACTGCAAAAACTCAAAATCTTTCCAAGAATATTTGTCTCATTTCTAGTCAAAACTAATCTCTTTCCACTTAAAATAAGACTCATCACCTTAAAAATTAACTTGTTTTTAGATCATTTTCACTTGTTTCAAACTAATTTTCATTTGAAATAAGTAGAAAAATCTGCCAGTGAAAGGAAGTTTTTGTGCTTGTAATAAGGAAGAAAAACTTGCTCCACTGTCAGATTCTTCTACTTTTTCTACTTACTTTGGAAAATTTGCTTGAAAAAAAAAAAAAAGCGTCTAAAAACAAGCTACTTTTTAAAATGTGATGAGTCTTATTTTATGTATATAATTAGATTTATTTTGACTAGAAATGACATTTTGACTTGGTAAGATTTAGATTTTTTTTGCAGTGCAGGTTAAATAAGCTGAATCAAGGATCTATAATAGGCTACCATTTTGGCCTCGAAGATCACAAACGGATCCACAAGTGCAATCAGTCAGTCAGTCAGTCAGAGCTGCACGATCATCAGAGAGCAAAGTGCTGCACAGAGATAAGCAGCCTGGACAGTAACTGGAGGGAGGGAGGAGGAGGAGGAGGAGGAGGGGGGGGGGGGGTCATGTCATGTATTATTTATCCATGGGAGCTCCACGTGCGCCGCTGCATTGCCCTGGGATGGTCTGAGCTCTGCGCTGTGATTGGACACACCTTCCTCCCACCAGCCGCTCCACGCCTCCACAGTCTCATCCGGGCGGAGCCACCATGCAGGCAGCGCCGGGTGGATTCCCCCAGGAAGAAAAAAAGTTCCAGCTTTTTTTTTTCTTTCTTCCTTTCTTTCCTTTCTTTCTTTTTTTTTCTTTTTCCTTATCTCCGCAGGTTCGAGCCCCCCCCCCCTCCTCCTCCTCCCTCCACCTCCAGCCGGTCTCTGTCTCTCCTCCTCATAAATAGAGGCTCCGTTGCGCTGCAGCAGCTCCATGATCGTTGTGAGGAAGATGCTGCAACAAGCTCTCAGAGTGTCCGGCCGCAGCGGCTTCTTCCCCCCTCTGGCCAAGTGGCTGGACCGCTGGACTGAGGGTCCGGCTGCAGCAGCGGCGGCGGCGGCTGCAGCAGCAACGGCCCCGGAGGGAATCGAACAGCAGCAGCAGGTGGTGGCGGCGGTGAAGACGCTGGAGCAGATGCCCGGACCGTCGGTCGCCAGCTTCGCCTGGGACCTGTTCGCCAGACGGGGGCTGTCACGGCTACACGAGCTACAGGTAGGGAGGAGGAGAAGTTCTTCTTACTGCTACACTGCAAAAACTCTCTGCAAAAAAATCTTTCCAAGAATATTTCTTGTCAAAATGTCTCATTTCTAGTCAAAACTAATCTCTTTTTTTCACTTTAAATAAGACTCATCACCTAAAAATTAACTTGTTTTTAGATCATTTTCACTTGTTTCAAACTAATTTTCACTTGAAATAAGTAGAAGAATCTGCCAGTGAAAGTTTTTTGTGCTTGTATAGAAAAACTTGCTCCACTATCAGATTTTTCTACTTATTTCAAGTGAAAATAGACTTGAAATAAGTAAAAAGTGTCTAAAAACAAGCTACTTTTTATGTATAACTATGTATGTATATGTATAAATATACTTATTTTAGGTAGAATGAGATTTGTTTTGACTAGAAATGACATTTTAGTTAGAAATAAGACAAATATTCTTGGTAAGATTTTGAGTTTTTTTCAGTGCAAGCAGTTAAAATGTGAAGTGGAGATGCAAAACAGACAGAAACATCCAGTAATAAGCTTCTGGATAACTGTGTGTGCCAGCTATCAGATGATTTCGAAATGAAAATATGCTTGAAAGAAGTACAAAGTGTCTAAAAACAAGCTACTTTTTACTGTGATGAGTATCATTTTAAATATAATGAGATTAGTTTTGACTAGAAATGACATTTTGACTAGAAATAAGACAAATATTCTTGCTAAGATTTTGAGTTTTTGCAGTGTAGCTGACACAGTAACCTGCTTTATAAAGAAAAAAGAAAAAAGAGTCATAGTAGAAAAAAAAGACTGATGCACAGGAGGACAAGATGTTTCTAGGAATATTTTTCATGTTCTCCTTTAAAAAAAAAACTCCCAGGCAGATTTTCCTGCAAGTTTGCAGTTTAGGAACAAAATGTCTCCTTTGCAGGTTTCTTATGTTGCACCATGATCTATGTGGCTTCTCTAGGCTTAGACTGGATCTGATGCTGGGACAAAGAAATCTCAAATGTGAAAATCAGTGACAAGCAAAAGACTTAATAACTTTGGATTCACTGATAATGATGTTTAAAATACAGAAAAATGTGATAAAATGAAAGAAAAAAAACAACAAAGTGTCTCAGTAACCACAGCCACAGGACTACCAACTTTATTTATAAACCACAGTGGTGCATTACAGAGGAAGAAAGATATATATCTATATAGATAGATGAAAGATACAAACAATACAAATAAAACAGATACAGATCAAACAAATCAAAGGATAAAAAACTTGAGTAACGTGAAGAGAGATCAGTAAAGCAGCGGTGAGTTAGATGCACCTTGACTTTGTGATTGATCGAGTCTCTGGACTCTGATGGAGAGACGAACATTTACCCTCATCAGGTGAAGGTGAAGATAGTTGGGATGAGATCTGGTGTCTGCAGAAACCAGATCTCATCATTCACACCATTTTTAAGTTTCCTGCGTGTTGATTTGCAGGTGTCAAACACTAAAAACGTTGATACTGAAGTGAAGTCAGCTGAGCAGAGCAGACAGATGTTCATTACACAGCAGCTCCTGAGTGGAAACATCTGGATTAGTCTGCTGTGTCTCCACCCACTGATCCAGATCTCTTCCTCTTTGCTTCATCACCAGTCTGTCTGTGCTGCTGCTGCAGGTTTCCTTAAAAACTCACCTGTCAACACCAAACAGTCGACCGATCAGATCTAGACTCATTCGGCCGATCAAAGCAGATGAGATTAGTGGTTTAGTTTAGAGAAGGAAGCTGCAGGCGACTTCGTCTTGGAGAGCAAAGTCTGAGACGATGCCAGTCCGCTTGAACAACGCCTTTTTTTTCTTTTCTTTTTTGTAATATATTTTATTGATTTCACAAAAACAAACAACAAACCATACAGCACAGACACAGCCAAACTGCAAAACAGAAATACACTATAATTCACATACATGAATTGCACATCATACAACATACAAAAATTGACATGGGGACTATATTGGGAAAAAGGAGAAGAGAACGGAAATGAAAGTGTTCTATGACTTACTGATGAAGGCAAAATATGGTCACCAGGAAGATAATTCAAGGAAAGGTTGCCAGACACTATAAAACAAGTCATCATTGCCCTTTAATGAGGCACTGATGTGTTCCATAGGAAAAAGAACAACGCCTTTTTACAGTAATACGATCCTCTCTCTGTCTCTGTCTATTCAATTCAATTAGCTTTACTGGCATGAACAAGAATTTGTTATTGCCAAAGTATTGTACAAACTATTTACAAATACATTTCAATATAACAAATATATATATACAGTATTACATATTTCAATATTCAACAACAAATCTCTGTCTCTGTCTCTGTCTCCGTCTCCAGCTGGAGGGGGCTCAGCGCTACGGCCCCATGTGGAAGGCCAGCTTCGGCCCCATCCTCACGGTGCACGTGGCCGAGCCGGCGCTCATCGAGCAGGTGCTGCGGCAGGAGGGACAGCACCCCATGCGCTCGGACCTGTCCTCCTGGAAGGACTACAGGAAGCTGCGAGGACACCACTACGGCCTGCTCACCTCGTGAGTGTAGATGCTGTTGATGCTGTTGTTGCTGTTGTTGTTGTTGCTTCAGTTTCCCATCGCTGTCTCTCACAACGACATCATTTCACATGCATGGTCATAAATCAGTTTTGCAGAAAGCATGTGCAAATAGATAGATAGATAGATAGATAGATAGATAGATAGATAGATAGATAGATAGATAGATAGATAGATAGATAGATAGATAGATAGATAGATAGATAGATACTTTATTAATCTCATCTGTCAGCTGCTCCAAACAATAAAATAGACAAGGGAAGAGAAAAACAAAACAAAACAAAACAAGTAACAGAAGAATGCAAGACAGAATATGTTTTATTTATTTATTATATAGGTTTTTAGTTTCTAATATTGGTTCTTAGGTTCTTATGTTATTTATTGTCTTCTTTTGATATTTTTTATCCCGACAAGGGCAAACACGCTGCAAACGGCTAAACACTGCAAACACAGGAATGATGAAAAACCAGAAACACATAAAACAAATGCAACAGAAGAACGCTGCAACAGAGAAACACTGCAATCACAAACGATGCAGAAGCAAAAACTTGCAAACCCACAAACAAATGCTGCAAATACCAAAAAGAAAAAGTTCTTCTGTTGCATTTGTTTTATGTGTTTGTGTGTTTTTGGTTTTGCATCCTTCCTGTGTTTGCAGCATTTGGGCCTTGTCGGCCACCGTTCACTGGTCCTGAGACACTTTTCATTCTCCGTGTTTTCTCTAGACGATTGTATCAAGTCAACTGGACTTAGTGTTTTGTCTCTGAAGACATTTCTGCACCTGATCCAAGTGGTTTCATCAGTTCGTGTGGACTAGACTAACTTGATGGTGTGGACTAAACTGGAGGAGAAACGTCTTCAGAGACAAAAAACTAAGTCCAGTTGTCTGGAGAAGCCTTTGACCTGGACCAACGAGAATTTGCACAGACAGTTCTCTGTGTTTTTAATGTAGAATGACAAATAAAGAATCAGAATCTGAATCAAAGCATCTGACTCTGTGTGTGTGTGTGTGTGTTTGCAGTGAGGGCGAGGAGTGGCAGGCGGTGAGGAGTCTCCTGGGGAAGAACATGCTGCGTCCGAAGGCGGTGGAGGCGTACGACAAAACCCTCAACAGCGTGGTCAGTGACCTCATCGCCAAGCTCCGCCTCAGCCGCCGGCCTCAAGGCCTCGTCAGCGACATCGCCAGCGAGTTCTACCGCTTCGGCCTCGAGGGTGAGTCACAGTCAGAGTCACAGTCACAGTCACAGTCAGAGTCAGAGTCAGCGTCGCGTCACGACTCGCTGGGCTCCGTGTAAACGCTGGTAATCAGTGCCAGACGCGTGTACAACACAGCATAACGTAATGTCAGTGACATTTTAAACACAAACGCCCGTCACAGCGCGATGACTTCAACTTTCCACCTTAAAACTACAGCAGCTAACCTTCACCTCTCTCTATTTATATAAATATATATATATACTCTATACATAATACATATAAACATAAGTTAATGTACTTTACTGTTACTCTCCTTTGTGCAGGATTTTCCAAATGTGATTTAAGAGGCAGAACTTTACAGATATTTGCGATCGAGTTTCTCGTCATGAGACAGAAAGAAAACTGAGGAACGGCCGACACAGATCAGGATTTGACTAAATATGTATAAAATATGTATATATATATATATATAATAACCGTACTCTGAGACTCAGTCAGGAAAAGAGATCTCCATCCATTCACAGAGATTTCCCCCAGACACCGGTTCTGTGTTGTTGAACAAAAACTGAGCCAAGAAAAAGACTGAGATGCACAAGAAAGAAACTAAATATTTCAACCTTCTACTCTTTTCTACTCTGAAAGAACCAAACAATTCAGGATCAACTCACCTGAGATATTTTGCATGTATTTATCGGGTCCTGCACATTAAAACTCTTTGATATTGTGCATTTAAACAGAGTAAAAATACTTTTTCCAGTTAGAAATAACAGCTTCTCTGTTTGTTTTCTACAATTATTTAAACTAAGAGAAGGAAATTATCATTTAAAAGGATGAGAACCGATGTAAAATAAAGATAGAGTTCATATTCTTTCTTTTGCACTGCTGATATTCTGGGTTATTTTATTTTATGGATTGTATAAAATAGATTTAAAAAAACGCCCCGGGGCTTCAGCCTGTTGCTTTTTTAGTCACTGAGTGAATGTTGTAGTGTGAAATGAACGGGTGTAATCACGTCTGATGATGTGTTGCTGTATTTAAGCATCGTGTTTATATCTGTGCTCTGTTATTATGACGGAGCAGGTGACGACTTGAATCAACTCTAAGATGTGGTTTCTGGAGTTTATTTCCGTCTTTCTCACCTCCTCGTTTATTAACTCATCATTTTCTCTCTCTCTTTTTTCCTGTCTCTTTTTTTTTCCGACAGGTATTTCCTCCGTGCTGTTCGAGTCCCGGATCGGCTGCCTGGACCCGGTGGTTCCCGAGGAGACGGAGCGTTTCATCCAGTCCATCAACACCATGTTTGTGATGACGCTGCTGACGATGGCGATGCCGAGCTGGATGCACCAGCTGTTCCCCAAACCCTGGAGCGTCTTCTGTCAGTGCTGGGACTACATGTTTGACTTCGGTGGGTCTCCTGCTTCGGTTTAAAGGAAACTTACAATCAATAACAACTAATGATTCGTTTTGTGTTGTAAAAGAAGAAAAAAAACTGCTGTGAAATCGGTCAAACTGATAAAACACAGAAGCCTCGGTCGATAGTAAAGATTACAAACCCAAAACAAACAAACATGGCGGATTGAGCACAGTTGTCGTCTTTGCACACTTCATGTAATTAAATTCCCTCCTTCTCAGCTTCCCATTGGCTGCTGCACGACTGGTTCTTACAGGACGTTAAGACTTTATCCGGATCTGAATTAACCATGTTTTTAAAAGAAATAATCAGGAGATTAAAGGCCTTAACCCTCACGCAAACCCTCAACCAATGTTTGAGTTTAGATCTTGAGCGTCAGTCACGAATCGATGATGAAGTTGTGGCTTTAATCTGCCTTAAAAGTTGTGTTATCTTTACTGTGCATTATTAATATTATTATTATTAATGCTGTATAATGTCTGTGCTTGCAGCTAAAGGTCACATCGACCAGCGCCTCACGGCCGAAGCAGAGAAAATCGCTCGTGGAGAGAAGGTGGAGGGTCGTTACCTCACCTATTTCCTGTCCCAGACGGGTCTGCCCATGAAGACGGTTTACAGCAACGTCACCGAGCTGCTGCTCGCAGGCGTCGACACGGTAACCACCACCTCTTCTCTTTCTCCATCCCTCCTCCTCACTGCAAAAACTCAAAATCTTTCCAACAATATTTGTCTTATTTCTTGTCAAAATGTCTCATTTCTACTCAATACTAACCTCTTTCCACTTAAAATAAGACTCGTCACCTAAAAAACAATCTCATTTTTAGATAATTTTCACTTGTTTCAAACTAATTTTCACTTGAAATAAGTAGAAAAATCAAATAAGTAGAAAAGTAGAAAAATCAAATTTTTTGTGCTTGTAATAAGAAAGAAAAACTTGCTCCACTGTCAGATATTTTCTACTTATTTCAAGTGAAAATAGACTTGAAATAAATAAAAAGTGTCTAAAAATAAGCTGCATTTGATGTGATGAGTCTTATTTTAAGTAGAATGAGATTTGTTTTGACTAGAAATAAGACAAATGTTCTTGGTAAGAGTTTGAGTTTTTGCAGTGCTCCTCCTCCTCCTCTTCTTCTTCTTCTTCTTGGCTGGTTTCTGTGTCTGCAGCTTTGTCTCCTTGCTTTTCTTGTTTTACCTCCTATATATATATTTGTTCAGTCAAAATGTAAAGCACTTTGAACGGCATCTATTTGCTTTGAAAGGTGCTATGTAAATAAAATTTGATTGATTGATTGATTGATTGTTTAAACGTTGTGTCTGTGACTCCTCAGATCTCCAGCACCATGTCCTGGTCCCTGTACGAGCTGTCCCGGCACCCGGAGGTCCAGGCGGCGCTCCGGGACGAGGTGCTGGCGGTTCTGGACGGTCGGAGGATCCCCGAGGCTGCAGACGTGGCTCGCATGCCTCTGCTGAAAGCCACAGTCAAAGAAGTGCTCAGGTAGAATACAGATATAACATAATAACATCAGTTGTTTTGTGTTTTTTTTACTGTCAAACACCTTGTAACATCCGAAGCACAGGATCAATCACGCTTTCTTTTCTTTCACTTTTCAGGTTATACCCGGTTATTCCTGCAAATGCGAGAGTGATCACAGACAAAGACATTCAGGTCGGAGGATACCTCATCCCCAAAAATGTAAGTGTGCGTTCAGACACTGAACATTTGAAGTAAATCACAACCAGCGTGTGCCAAGGTGCCAGAAAACCACAAATAAGTGTACAATAAAGGAGAGTATCTATCTACACACTTGGATCAGATGCAAGTTTCAATATCTTTAAAGCACCAGTATGTAACGTATTTGGCTTTTTATTAGCAAAAATCAAATCTGTCTTTCATAAATACATATTTCACTGAAGTGGAATCACAGCCGCATACAAATGAAAGCTTTCTCGTACCTTAGAATGAGTTGTTACAAGTCGTTACAAATACATAAGTGGGCGACGCACCGAACCGAGGCGGCCATGTTGCATCGCCATTTTTAACGTTGAGTGGCAGCGTGACCGTAGGTAACCACGGAAACTCAGTGGAGCTGTCGGCTCGGCCTGTTAAAACTGTCACCACTGTGTAGTGTGAGGAAGGACGGAGGCACTGGTGTTGCATTCAGGTGCAGTCAGGCAGACGGCCGTCGGCAAACCAACCGGATGTAATTTTACTCCACCAGAGAAAGACGGTAAAACGATACCACATCACCATGACAACATACTGTCACACCTGTATTGTTTTGCCTCGTGCTGGCGGACCACTTGTTTACATAGACGCTTGTTTATCCTGTTACATGCAGCGTCTGTTGTCTGTCTGACGTCTGCCCCATTTCACGTGAATCAACATCAAGAATATGTTACGATATGCAACCGCACCGATAGATGGGGGGAATTCCGACATACTGGGGCTTTAATACTGAATATGTTCAGATTTAATCCAGGTGTGCAGATATTCTCCTTTTTTGTACAGTCAACAGATTTATTAAAAGGGAAAAACTGAAACGTCACTTCTCTAAGTTGCTCAGCTGAAGCATCTTTGTGCACAGCGTCCTGGATGATTCGGGGGATTTTGATCCTCTCAGGGTCTGTGGGGTTGGAGGACGAGGACGTTATTATCAGGTCTCTGCAGAGACATATGAGAGTTTCAGTCTGTCCTGTCCTGCAGGCCGGGGGCCGTTGTTTCAGCTCGCTCTCAGAGTTCAGCTCCGTCCCCCAGCCGATCGGGGTCATTGTGTTCTGTGGGAGGGGGAAGCTCTGGCCCGGTGTGAGCTCCTCGGGGCTCTGGACCAGGTCTCCGTTACAGATCTCTATTCTCTACTTCGCTCTGAACCCCGACCGCTGTTGAACAGTGAACCGTGTCTGCAGGTCGACGCTGAATTAAGAACTCGAGGCCAAACGGTTTAAACTAAGGAGGTTTACATCTGGTGGAGGGAGGAGAGCAACATCCTCTCTCCTCTCTTCTTATTGTTCAGTTTTTAGTTTTCCTGCTTGTGCCAAATCCGTCCATTTCTATCTCAAAGCTCAAATCCTCCTCCAGATCTGTGTCCGTATACGTTCATGTCAGATCAACTGAATTTACCACAGATGTTATTGGTCCTTCAGTTTTTCCTTTTTAATAAAGTTGCATTTCTACAATCTTCTTAACATGTCATTAACAGTGTAGATTGACAAATAAATAATTAATATTTTTGCATAAGGCTGCAACATGGTCTGAACCCACACAGAAATATAATATATGACATATACGGTATGTCCCTTTATCCAGAGTGATGTCACCTATATTATTATCACACATATAAATCCTCTGGTTATATGAAGATATAACTGTGTAAATGTTTAAAACATACACAAAAATCAATAGTAAAGTTACTTAATCTACATGTATTGAATATTCTAGTGATTTTACACATGATATAAGATGTTGCAGCTATAACAATATATTAGATTAAATAGATGCCTACATAAAAAAAAACATATACATATATATGTCTGTATAATTTTGGCATAGATGCTTTATTTTGTATATAAAAATGTAATATATGGACATATATTATATTTGCATATGGGTACTTTCTGAATGCATGTGATGTGTTGTGTTGATCGTATTTCATCTTCTTCCCACCCAGACTCTCATCACTCTGTGCCACTTCGCGACGTCTCGGGATCCGGCTGTGTTTCCGAAGCCGAACGAGTTCCTTCCTCATCGGTGGCTGAACAAGGACCAGACTCATCACCCGTACGCCTCGGTGCCGTTCGGCGTCGGGAAACGCAGCTGCATCGGCCGTCGCATCGCTGAGCTGGAGCTCTACCTGGCCCTCGCCAGGGTGAGTGCACTGGATTTAGTTGGATTTAATCCAGACTGAGCCACTAGTTTTAGTGAAAATAAAGACAAGAACTTCTTTATTTGATGGAAATGATGGTAACCCTTTAATTTACAGGCCGCTAATCACGTGATAATGTGAAGAAATAGCCAAGAAATAACAATTAATTGCGTAGTAATGTCAAGAAATAGCCAAGAAATAACAATTAATTGCATAGTAATGTCAAGAAATAGCCAAGAAATAACAATTAATTGCGTAGTAATGTCAAGAAATAGCCAAGAAACAACAATTATTGCATCATAATGTCTAGAAATAGCCTAGAAATAACGATTGATTGCGTAGAAATATCAGTCAATTGCAACGATTTGCAAACATTCTAGCCTTTCCCAATTAATTGTTATTTCTTGGCTATTTCTTGACATTACTATGCAATTAATTGTTGTTTCTAGCCTATTTCTTGACATTACTATGCAATTAATTGTTATTTTTAGGCTATTTCTTGACATTACTATGCAATTAATTGTTATTTCTAGGCTATTTCTAAACATTACTATGCAATTAATTGTTATTTCTAGGCTAATTCCTGACATTTCTATGCAATTAATTATTATTTCTAGGCTATTTCTAAACATTACTATGCAATTAATTGTTATTTCTAGGCTTTTTCTTGACATTACTACACGATTAATTGGTGTTTCTAGGCTTTTTCTTGACATTACTACACGATTAATTGATATTTCTAGGCTATTTCTTGTCATTATCACGTAATTAGCGGCCTGTAAATCAAAGGGTTAACCAATGAAAGTCACTTATCACATGGTGGCAACTTAAATTAGTATATTATATTATCCAATGAGCTTGTGTTAAATCAGTTTCCTCTCTCTTTCTGCCCGTGGTCAGATCCTGGTGGAGTTTGACGTGAAGCCAGACCCAGAAGGAGTTTCTGTGAAGCCCATGACACGGACGCTTCTAGTCCCTGAAAATGTCATTAACCTCCAGTTTATCGAACGGTGACCTACTGACCCCACGACCGAGCTGATCGTCGCCGGTTATGTGAACGTGAACGTGAGCGTCTCTCTCTGAGCCCCAGAGGGGAGGAGGAGGAGGAAGAGGAGGAGGAGGAGGAGGAGGAAGAGGAGGAGGAGGAGGAGGAAGAGGAGGAGGATCACGTCCGAGTCCGAGTCGACCTTCAACCTTCGACGCATCAGAGACCAAAGCGCCGTTTGCACAAACCGAAGGACAAGCGAACACACGGGAAAAAGGACGAGGAGTGGCGGCTCGTCACTGAGGACTTCCACCGCCGGGCGCCATGTGACTCCATATTAAAGGGATAGTTCACCCAAAATTCAAATTTCACTCATTATCTACTCCCCCTCATGTGGACTAAGGGCTGGGAGAAGTTTCAGAGTCCTCCGTGGCTTCTCTGAGTTACAGCGGGGCTCCGCGCAGCAGTATTTGTCCATATAATGGTTTTGAATGGAGCTCACTTTTCTTCATCCAAAAAGACACACCAAAAAACATCCAAATACCTCCATGCTGCTCGTCTGTAATGTCCCTCTTGTATTGAAGCCCCGACATGAGAAATTGTTCCACCGGTCCAGGAAGAGCAGTGAACTGAGACACTGGGAGCTTCCGCTACAAACAAGCTTAAAACATAGACTTATTAAATTTTTTCCGGAACAATTTCTCATGTTGAGGCTTCAATACGAGAGGGACATTACAGACGAGCACTATGGAGGTATTTGGAGTAGATAATGAGTGAAATTTGAATTTTGGGTGAACTATCCCTTTAAATACTGTCACCACAAAGCACTTATTTATTTGCACGGAGGCCACTGACTGATCTCTTTCACTTTATCCTCGTTTTGTGAGCCAGAAACTGAAGCAGAGTTTTCTCTCCACCCAACTCTTCCTCCTCCTCCTCCTCCTCTTCTTCCTGACTCTGACTCTAAACTGTGATCTCCTGCACACACACGGTGCTGCGTTATCAGAACGTTTCCTGATTGTGCAAACATTTAATCTGAAGAGCGTTTCTGTAAATGTCATTCCTGTGTATTATAGGAGGCGTCGTGTTGAATTTCTGAGTCTCAGATAAACACGGTGATGATGATGAAATGTAAATTATTCAGGAGGAGCATTCGCCTCAGAGTGGAGACACTGTTTTCTAAAAAAAAAAAAAAAACCTCCGGCTCTTATTCAGAAGCTACTGTGACAGAGTTGTGTAGATATGATGATCTATGTGTATTTTATAAGGTGCTAATGGTGGAAAAAAAAAACCCTTAAGTGACTGGTTTCTTTAAAGAACATGGCAGCTGTGTGGGAATATGCCACTGAAATCTAAAAGTAGGCTGTAAATCTGTTTGTATTGTCTTTTAATTTGTCTTATTTTATTGTTTTTTATGTATCAACTTATGAGTGATATACCACCGTTTTTGTAAACTTGCTAAGCTTCTTGTATTTATTTTCTAATTTAACACATTTTGAAAACTATATTGCTCTAAAAACGACAAAAATTAAAAAGGTTTCAACTTGCGCCCTGGGTCTGTTTGTTGATTTTTTAAATTTTTTTTTATTCAGGCAGCTTATTATTATCACATGAGAATCCAGTTTATATCCATTATAAAACACTTGTTTCTTTTGTGTTAACACGCTGCCGACTCAAGCATGCAAATCTCCTTAAACACCATCAGCTGCATCAGATTATGTCGAACACATCAAACGCTCTCTTAATAGTCGTTAGTTTGGGGGTTTCTGGGCACGTAGGCAGTAATACTTTCTAGGAAACAAGATTGCTGAGTATCAAAGTTCCTGTGTGACATGTGGACCGAGTTGAAGCTCCGTGGAGCGGCAGGTCGATAATTTGGACCAATAATAAAAGGAAATCACTCGTTCATCACTCCGACCTGCCCTGCAGAGAGAGGGGAGCAATAATGTTTAACATCAAACACAGAAATCAGAGTCATTTTGTAATCTGTAGATGTCTGATATGAACCAGCGCCTCATTTTTCTGGGTAAAAAATTAAACATGGACGCACTGAGAAGCCCAAAACTGCATTAAAATCAATATTTGACAATGGAAATAAGAGATGGCGGTAGAGAAAACCTCCACTGGCACTGGGAAAAGAAAAAAAATCATACGACAAACTAACACTGGAAAAGTTTTAGTTTAGTTTCCTGTTGGGAAAAGGGAAAAGGAAAAAGAAGCTCCGAGCTGTAGAGGTTTGGAGGAATAACTCTGTAAGTATAACACGACATTTCCTGAGGTGCCCCCGTGGTCGTTTATGATGCTGAAGGTTATGTTGGTATGGACGGTGGTGGTGGTGGTGGTGAGTTAGGTCACTGGAAAGCAAGAAGAGAGACAGAGAATTGGTTTGAAATGAGAAAATACTATTTATTGTACTATTTATTTGTCTTAATTGGTAAATGTATAGCCTACTTACATCAGTAGTTGTGACATATAGGCACAGGGGGAAGGGAGCCACTGTGTTATTGTGCCAAAGGCTGCTCTTCTCTGATGAGAAAGAATGGAAGAGAAACCAAAACTAAATTTTCATGTATATGTGAATCATGTACATACAGAAGAACATGCAAAAGTTTGTCCACTCATGTTCAAAATGTCTGTTACTGTGAGCGGTTCATCAAGTGGAAGATGAAATGATCTCCAAAATACATAAAGTTACAGATGACACATTCCCTTTACATTTTAAACTATGTTTATAAGTTATCTGAGAGCTCAAGTCTCCTGGGTTTCCCATTATTTTGCAGGCTGCTGCTTTGTTTCCCTTTTTCACTCTGAAACTGTAGAAAACTAAAATAATACACTGATATTGATGAAAATATTGAAAAAGAGTGTTTCATGTTTAACTTTATGTCTTTTGGAGATCATTTCATCTTCCACTTGATGAACTGTTCACATTAACGTTTTACAAACTTTTGTATGCAACTGCACAGTAAGAGGAAGAAGAAAACAGCAGAGGAGCTAATCCTAAAAAATATGGGTACCTCCTGTAATTTATCAATGACTAATATCAGAGCCGTTCTATATTGTACAGTAGCCTATATGATATGAAAAATATAGGCCTTCAGGGTCAAGTAAAAGTTTGCCCCCCCTGGTCCTAAATGTGTGTTAATGTGAACGGTTCATCAAGTGGAAGATGAAATTATTCTAAGTTTTCACAGTTTTAAAACGTATAGAATTGCCTGCTCTGTGTATAAATGCTTTCATGGTTTGGCTCCACCACCACTGAAAGAGTTCATCAAAAAAAGAACAGTGAGAGGCATGAGCACCAGGGCTTGCGAGAGAGGTGACTGCGAGATTCCCCACAGGCGCACCTCATTTGGGACGTTCCTCCTGTCTGTGGTGGGGGGAGGCATTTGGAACAGTCTTCCCTCCACTATAAGGGAATGTCCCACTTACTCCTCTTTAAAAGGGAATCTCAAGCAGTGGCTTAAGGACACACAAGAGTGCGACCATTAACTGGACCTGGGGCGATATGACATAATTGTTTACTTACTGTGCTGTCTGTATGTTGTTATGTCTTGCACATTAATGTTTGTCCTGTCCAAGTACCGTGTCTAACATTGTTTTTATTGTTTTGTCTTTCTTGTCTGTGTAGTACACTTTTATGTATTTTGCTATATGTATTGTATTTATTGTTTTGTTTTTATTCCTTGTGGTGTACTGCTGTATTTTATTTATTTATTAGGGACGTCGGACGCAAATTAGCCGCCTGGCTATAATCCGGCATATTTACAGCAGTAGGCCTATTTCTTTTAGTTATACTAATGTTCATTAATATGCACTGTCCCTATTCAAATAAATGCTATTATTATTATCTCCAAAAGACATAAAGTTAAACATGAAACACTCTTTTTCAATATTTTTGAATCAATATCAGTGTATTATTTTAGTTTTCTACAGTTTCAGAGTGAAAAAGGGAAACAAAGCAGCAGCCTGCAAAAGAATGGGAAACCCAGGAGACTTGAGCTCTCAGAGAACTTTGACCAAGGTATCAGACAAGATATTTACTATTTACACAGTGTGATAGTTTACAAAAAAAACATAGTTTAAAATGTAAAGGGAATGTGTCATCTGTAACTTTATGCATTTCATCTTCCACTTGTTAAACTGTTCACATTAACAGACATTTAGACAAACTTTTGCATGCCATCGCTGTACAGTAGCAGCAGTAGTTGGTGTCTGTTCCCTCCAGAGCAGCAGGCGGCGCTGAAGCTCCGATCCAACTCCCAGGAAGAAGAAAACAGCAGAGGAGCTAATGCTAATGCTAACAGTCAGACGTCAGATTACATGTAGCCAGGCGGCGGCTAGCATGTAGCTAGCGCACATTGTGTTGACTAAAAGAGGCAGAAATAGTTCGTACAGGCTGCAGCTGTCGGACGGGATACACGAAACTTTGGAAAAAATACCGCGCAAAGGTGAGTCACGAGACCGGCTAACTGGTTTCCTTAGCTCGTAAAATGAAACCAACGTTTGTGCTAAGCTAATGCTAATGCTAACTAGCACAACATAAAAATTATCTTTATTTTTTAGATCAAATTAAAGTCGCGGGACAAACAGTCGGTGCTGCAGTGTTATCTCTGTTTGCTACTTTATCCGTTAATGTAGTTTAATTCCACATTAGTTATTAGCTTTTTAAAATAACGGGTTATAGCTACAGCTAACGACAGATGTAAACAAAAGACACTGCTAATTTGACTAGCATGAGGTAATAACAGCTTTAATATATACACAACATGTTACAGAAATGTTTAATACAATTGTTGATAATTTAATTTACTCTAAGACAAAGTCCTGGTTTGCACCTTACGTTTCTACATAGTTTATTGCTGAAATATTATAACTACAGGATGTCTCTCTGTTAACTCTTTTTAAAAAATATATTTGTATACCCATGTTTTATGTCGTTTTCTATTTCTATATTTGCATATTTAATTATATATATATATATATATTTTTTATTATTATTTATTTATTTATATACAACATTTAAAAAAACAACCCAAGTTGAGCAAAGTGCTGTACAACATAAAACCCATTTTATTTTTATTTAAAGACGGTGCTGCAGTGTTATCTGTGTTGACTACCTTATCCGACTATGTAGTTTAATTCCACATTAGATATTAAATATTAAATGTAACGTGTTATATCTAAAGCTAACGACAGATGTAAACACAACTCCCCCTGACTGCAACAACAGCTTCAGTAAAACACAGCCTGTTACAGAAATGTTTAAATAAAACAGTGGGTAATTTAATTTATGTCTGAGACGAAGTCCAGGTTTGAACCTTATGTTTCTACATAGTTTTATAGTTGAAATATCATGTTGTCATGTAGTGAGGATGATAGCAAAGTAACAACATACATGGTTATGAACAGATGACTGCAGACCTATGTGATTGATTGATTGATACCTTTATTGAAACCTTTATTTATCCTCATAGGAAGACTCAGGTGTCCGAAACAGCAACATTTAAAAAAGGAGAAGCAGAAGTACAAGTAAAGGCACTCAGTCATTAAAAAAAAAAGATAATTGGTTGAAGAAAGGTAATTTGCTACTAAGGTTAATAGATAAATAAATGAAAGGACAGCATGAGAGGCATAACCAACTTCTGAATAAGTATTACAAAGTCAAGATCCAATTTATTTCTTCCTCTTAATTCATAATGTTTAGTTTTTGTTTATTTGCACATTATGTAGCCAACATAAAAAACAATGAAAATAGAGAAGTTAAACATTGTCCAGGAGAGGTGGAAGCCCAAAAAAAGGCTTATGAAAATACCTCCCCTGTGTAAAAACAACAGCGGTTGTCTTCAAAGTCAGAAAAAGATTATAATGCAAAAATTTCATCACAACAAGGCAATTTACATACACAATGAACGATGAAGATTAACATGTGTGCATCAAAAACTGAATTATTTTTGTATATATATGTATGTTGTATTATATATATATATTTTTTTTTAATGCTGTGTCTGAGCAGATGCAAGCAGGTGACCCTGTGGTTGGAGCATCTATGGGAGTCGCTGGTGCCCAAAGTCGCTCAGAGGACGAGGAGTCACTGGGGGTGAAAGATGTGAAAAGGACAGCGACGCAAGCATTTGGCAGCGGTGTTCCCAAACGTAGAAGTTCCTCCAGGTTTGTTGTCGTGCTTTATTATGAACTTTAAACCATCGGCCATCAGCTGTGTACAAGACAAGTTAGACAGCTTTAATAAATCTTGATAAAACTACATCCTCAGGTCAATAAAGAGGAAGAAGTTTGACGATGAGCTGGTGGAAAGCAGCCTCGTGAAGTCCTCGAGTAGAGTCAAAGGCCCGCCTGTCATCGAGCCTGTTCGCTGTTCAGGGAGCGAACCTTCATCGAGTGAGAAGAAAAAGGTTCGTATCAACATTGAATCCACAGAAACCATCAGGAAGAGAAGTAATGACTGAAAACTGAAGTAGTAGAGCTCAAGGATCATTTCTGCGTCTTTGATTCTGTCTCTCAGGTGACAAAGTCAGGAACTGCTCTCACGCCGCCGCTCACCATGGTAATAAACCCTGCACCCATCACCAAAAGAGTGAAGAAGAGCAAACAGCCGCTACATATAACAAAAGACCTCGGGCGATGGAAACCCACCGACGACCTGCTGCTTATTAATGCAGTGTTGCAGGTGAGTAGTTAAGGTTAGGTTAAATAGCTTATAGAGGACCTATTATGCTCATTTCAGGGGCTTTTAATGTGATCTTGGACACCAGTGGAGCGCTATAGAAAGTTAAAAAATGCCATAACTATTGCGTACAAACTGTCTGTGCACTGCAGAGTGACACACCTCCTCTCACATTCAAGGAAGTCGTCTCACTCTGTATCCAAAAAGTACAGAAATTGACTTGTTTACTATTTCAGCATATTAAAAAATGTCGACCTCATCCATACAACCGTTCGTTTTGGACCCAGACAGCGAAAACACAAACACGCAGCCTGAACCAATGTCGTAGGAATGACTTTTGTGAGACGTCTCTGAACGGTAAACGCTAAAATCCACCACATCTCATATTATTATCATCGTACGGTTCGATATAACATCAACCTCCGACTTAAAATCTGCAGATTATTTACCACTGGGCGCTGAAGCCAGAGCCAGACGGCCAGTTGCCATATAGAAAACCTTCCGTCAACCTGTGACTGTGTTTATTTATTTGTACATGGATTCCCGTTAGTTGTCACTTTTGTGAGGACCATTCTTTTAAAGACGTTTAAAGACAAACAACTTTAAATCACAAGATAGTCAAGATAGTTGAACAATTAGGTCAAACTACATACACTATCAACAACAATCCCTTATAATTATAAAGTACAGCAAATAGGATAAAAGGCTTTAAACTAGCCTAGCTTATTAAAAGCTGGTAATAATTTGCTCAAAATATGATTTCTTCAAGCACGACACCTTTCTCGAGTGTCTTTTTGAATCTTGATTTATTATCAAAGTGAGACATTGGAAAAAACGTTTCAAACTCGAGCGTTTGCTGTGACTCAGAGCTCCTGAAACTTCAACACACTCCTACCTCATGATACAACACTTCCACGTCCTCCAGAACAACAAGTATCCAACATTTTAAACATATTTACAAGTCTGAAAAGCTGGAGAAGCATATTAATAGGTCCTCTTTAAACTAGTACAAAAAGAGTCTGATTATTATATGAACTACCAGTGTCAGACATGAGCACGGCGTGAATCTTTGTGTTTGTGTGTTTCTCTTTGCAGACCACAGATCTGACCTCGGTTCATCTGGGCGTCAAGTTCAGCTGTCGTTTCACTTTGCGGGAAATTAAAGAGAGGTGGTACGCCCTGCTGTACGATCCCGTCATCTCAAAGTAAGAGACTTTACCTTCCTGTCCTCAGTTTTTTTTGTTTGTTGACAACCTTATATCTTTTTATCACCTCTAAATCTCATTCTTGACGTTGCTTGTCTGTGTTTCCAGGCTGGCGTGGCAGGCCATGCGGCAGCTCCACCCGGAGGCCATCGCTGCCATTCAGAGTAAAGCTCTCTTCAGTCAGGCTGAGGAGGCGCTGCTGGCCAAGATCGGCTCGGTACGTTGATTTATTACCTTAAAAAGACAATTCCAGTCAAATTCAACCTGGGCTCTAGTTTTCTAATATTTTAGCTCTAAAAGAATGAATCTGAAGAACGTCAGACGTCTTCAAACACACACCATGTGTAAGGCTGAAAACGCAAAAGTCTGCTCCGATTGCTACGACCTGTGGAGGGCAGCGTTACGATGGCTGGTGTTAGGGCTTTGACATTTGCCCCAAAAAACATATTCGAACTGTGTTTGTTTATTAATATTAATATTCTAATATTTATTGATAATATTTGCTCCATCGGGCGATCCGGTCGCTTCGGGGGGCGATCGGACCGTCCTATATATAGCCTGCGCGCTTCTGTGTGTGTGTGTGTGTGTGTGTGTGTGTGCGTGCGTGCGCGTGTGTGAATGCCAATAAGAAACAGCGCTATGCGGAGATGAATGAACGGAAGACATGCGGCGGTGGTGTATTTGCGACAGTAAAAAAAAAAAAAAAAAAATTTGAAGGAGCTAAATGAATGTAGAGGAAACACTGTATATTTCAACTTCTTCCTCCGTGGTTTGTATATATCTATGGTCGCACTCGCAGCCTTTTGCTCTGCCATTGTTTTTCAGTGAAGAAGTGTGAACAGGCGTCAGGCGCTAACGACGTGATAACGTCATACTGTAAGTACAGGAGCCCCAGGTGATCAATGCTAATGAGCTCGCGTTTCAAAACTTCAACAGGCTGAAAAAAGCCTCGAATCTGGATTGAAAACTACGTTTTCAGGCAAACAACATTTACCAAAAATAATGCTTATTACAGGTTTGAATATTTAGAACTGCCCTAATATTCGTTCGAATATTTTTTTTTATATTCTAAAAGGAAGTTCGATGTCAAAGCCTTAGCCGGCGTACAGCCTGCTGCAAATCAAGAAAATTAAGAATTCTGGGTTGTACAAAGGTGTGCAGACTTAGTGGTGTTGTGTGTTGTGTGGCACGCTGCCACCGAGGCGCCTGGCGTGCACACAACATTGAACCGTCACCGTATGCACGCGGAATTCCACCCCAAAAATGCTTGTCTAAACGCAAAATAAAAAGTGAGAACGCAACGCCACTTTTGCGTTTTCTGTTCAGATCGTTTCCGTGTAAACGTAACATTACTTTTACTGTGAGGGAAACGTTGTGCCTTTGATTTAATCTTCCTTTATTGATAAAACAAAGGGGAGCTTCAGACCTGTAAACATACTCAGCACGAGACTTTGTATTACCGCTCCATTTCCAAACATGTCGTCTTTCTTGAAGTGAACAAACCCTTCGGTGTACGTTTGAAGACATCTGATGTTGTCTGTGATAAAATAAAATTGCAGTTTTGTGGGATGTAAACAACTTAAAGGGATAGTTCACCCAAAATTGAAATCTCACTCATTATCTACTCACCCTCATGTGGACTAAGGGCTGGGAGAAGTTTCAGAGTCCTCCGTGGCTTCTCTGAGTTACAGGGGGTCTCATTTCGGGGCTTCAATACAAGACAGACATTATGAAGGGGCAGCATGGAGATATTTGGATGTCTTTTGGTGTGTCTTTTTGTTACGAAGACAGTTGGTATCCATTTGCAACCGTTATATGGACATGCACTGCTACGCCGAGACCCCCTGTAACTCAGAGAAGCCACGGAGGACTCTGAAACTTCTCCCAGCCCTTAGTCCACATGAGGGTGAGTAGATAATGCAATAATAAATAGCCGAAGATCCGTCCACTCCCATTCTACGCTGCTGTGGCGATGCAGAGACAGACAGAACTGCTGCAGAACAGGAAGAAAATCTGCAGATTCATTCAGTTAGAACTAAAATATTAGGAAACTAGAGCCTCGGGTTGAATTTGCCTGGAATTGTCCTTTAAATTATCTCCTAACAGTGCACATTTAACCTCACTGCATGTTGTTCTGTTAACATTTGTCATCCAACAGACCAGTCAGCCCAAACTGGACGTGTTCCAGGATCTTCTGAGCAAACACCCCGGCGTCTTTCACCCGTCTCGAACACCCAAAAGCCTCCTGGTTCACTGGCAGCTGTTGAAGCAGTACTACCTACTGGACGACCAGAGCGGTGAGCTTCACTGCTCCTATTGGACAGTTTAAAATAAAAACCACCATTAAGGGACATTCTGACATTTAATAGTGTGTTGTCATTTAAATTTGTAAAGTCCTCTATTAAAACATGGACAGAGGGGAAAAACTGCCTAGTTGGAGTGACGACCAGGGAGGTTGAATTACTGCAAACAGCACTCGTGTCCTGGCAGCTTTAGACAGCCATAAAATATATTTTGACTTTTGGTTTTTTCTTCTTTTCACACAACCAAACTATTCAACTCTTAATTTGGCGAGCCAGAGTGCTGGGAGTCTTAATTAAATTACCGCTGCGCCTGCTGGAGTTGTCAAACTTAATTTGACTCGATGGTTGTCACTTTGCTCCTAGTTTTATTACAGTTATTTAGCACGTTAATGATCATGTTTTAGAGCCGACCAATGCTTTTTAGAAGCCAGGCGATAATAAAAGTCTGAGTGGATGAAATCAAATATGCCAAACATCTGTCGTAGATGAAACTTCTGATGCTTTTTATTATTTAAAAAGCCTCCCGGAGTTGGTTTTCTGAAACAATGTGAAACATGTGGTTTTGCTTGTGTGTTGCAGTCCAGCCGCTCCCTAAAGGTGACCAGGTCCTCAACTTCTCTGATGCTGAACAGATGGTCGATGACGTCAAATTAAAGTAAGGCAGTCTCTTCAAGGATAACACAGACACACACACACACACACACACACACACACACACACAAAAAAAACAAAAAACAGTTGTCCATCTTCTCACGGAAATATCGTATGTTCATGGGTTTTCAATGCCGATCATGTTTCTCTTCACACAGGGAGAGCAGAGACGAGGTTTTGGAACATGGTAAGAAACTATCATGAAGAACAACTCAATACAGTTCATATAACTCAGCATAAGTTACAGTGGATGAGCTTTAAAGGACAATTCCGGGCAAATTCAACTCGGGGCTGTATTTTCCTAACATTTTAGGTCTAAAAGAAGGAATCTGAAGAATTTCAGTTTAATTGCTCCTCTTTTGCGGTAGTTGTGTCTGTCCCCGCATCGCCACGGCAGCGATGAATGGGAGCGGATTGAAGTTCCGCTGCTTAGGCTGTTTACATCCCTCAAAGCCACAGACAGTGTCAGATGGCGACTCAAACATGCACCGAGAAGTTTATTTAGGAGCAATTAAACTGAAAATCTTCAGATTCCTTCTTTTAGACCTAAAATGTTAGGAAAATACAGCCCCGAGTTGAATTTGCCCAGAATTGTCCTTTAACCACAGTACAACACAATATTAGATTATTATTATTATTATGGAGAATAATCATAACAAATATAGAAATTATTTTCTCTTTCTTTTCAGAGCTGATGATTTCTGATCGCCACCAGAAAAGAGAGATCAGACAGTTGGAGCAGGAGTTGCCTCGCTGGCAGGTTCTTGTTGACAGTATCACAGGTGTGTAAAGTTTCTCAGACGGCTGTGTCAGAGTCTGGAGGAACTTATTTCTTATTTGTCTGTTTGTTTGTTTGTTTGTTTATTCATTTATTCTCCTCCTGTGTGTCTGCGTCGCCAGGGATGAGCATGCCCGACTTCGACAACCAGACACTGGCGGCGCTACGAGGACGGATGGTACGCTACCTCATGAGATCGCGAGAGGTGAGTGATTTAGTTGTTTAAGAGAAGATAGCCGAGGTTTAAAGGGATAGTTCAACATTTTGGCGAATTGGCCCATTGCCATAATCCCTATAGTCATAGCAGTAGGTTTGTTACCTTTAATTGTCGGTGCAAGATATTTTTAGAATGGCGGAGCAGAGCCGTGAGCTGCTCAGAGCTACGCTACGGAGGCTAATGGGATTTCTTGGTTTCCCTCATCAAACTCATCAAATACACAATCCAACAACTCCACAACGCTCTGGTGGACAAGTTGTGACCTGCACATTCACCACGCTATGAGATAATAACACAACGTTACCAGACAGAGTTGTTTTAGAGGCAAATTCATGCAAAACCGCTGATGCGCGTTGCCTTCAGGGACAGTTTTTCATCAAGCAGTCTCTGCATTTACCTCTAAAACAACTCTGTCTGGTAACATTGTGTTATTATCTCATAGCGTGGTGAATGTGCAGGTCACAACTTGTCCACCAGAGCGTTGTGGAGTTGTTGGATTGTGTATTTGATGATACGACTACACAAAATACACACATCGTAACATGTATGGTAATCCATCGATCCACTCATTGATTATCAAAGGCTTCAAATGCATGACAGGGAGGAGGCTCAGCAAAACAGAGGACCTGACCGGATTCGCTGAATTATAAATCGATGAAAGTCGTATCTTGACATTATGTTTCTTTTTTTTTTCCAAATCTTTTTATTGAGGTTTTCAAACAAGATGACATTAAGTGATATTGTACAATATGGGAAAAAGACATTTTGACATTATGTTTCAAATTAATTATTTCACTCGTAAACCGTGTAATAAGCGGGATAATGTATAGTTCGGAGGTTGTTATGGTTTATTTCTCCATAACAACCTCCGAACTATACATTATCCTGTACTTAAAACTGCATTTTAATTTAATAATAAAAATGATTTCATGATCTTAAACATTTAAGTGTGACAAATGTGCAAAAAAGTAAGAAATCAGGAAGGGGGCAAATACCTTTTCACAGCATTGTATTTTCCATGTGATACTAATTATTTTTTTGATTCGTGGTCCTACAGATTACGTTGGGAAGGGCGACGAAGGACAAACAGATCGATGTTGATCTGTCGCTAGAAGGACCTGCCTGGAAAATATCAAGAAAACAAGGTGATTAAGGCTGTAACGTCACATACCAAACACCTGAGAGAAGGAAAAACAACAGAACCAAAAGCCGGTGAAACATCCGTGTGGAGGCAACGCTGACAGACTGAACAGCTTGTACTTGTACAACCAGTGGAATTAGGTTCAGGCTTTGTTCCTGTTGCGTAGGTCCTGGTTTAACTAAAAAGTCCCAGCGGAGAGAAGAGTCCTCTCCAGGAATCTTTGGTGTGGGAGGGAAATACGTATAATCAGCTTTGTTTCAGTGTTAAACCGCAGTCAAGCTGCAGCTTTTGCTTTAAGCAGTTAGACAAACACAATCTGCAGAAGCTGCATAATGAAGTGTCACAGATTTTGGATCTGATGTGTGACAGATTTTACATTTCACAAGGTCGAGGTTTTTCATCTACATTTGTTTCTTTTATTGGTTTTAATCTCATGTTAAAGCTTCACAGATGTTTCAACTAACATCATTTGTGTGATGCTGTGGACAGAAAATGTAACTATGAATCATCATCAAGATTTAATTTAAGAAATATATACTGGTACATACTGTACATATACAGACTCCTGCACACTGTGATACTTGCACAAGAGAAATTTAATGGTCACAACATTTCGGTCCTGTGACCTTCTTCAAACAAACAGAAGTCACCTAAAGTAGGCAGCAGCTGCACGCCGGCTCCCAATCACAATGATTGTACAAAAAAATCAATGAATATATAAGCAAAAGATTATAAATACACAAGCAAACAATAATTGTGAACACATGTCAGGTGCACTGCATATTAAAGTTATGGTGCAGCACTGTATGGATTGCTCCAGAAAACAGTAAGAGCCTTTCAAACAGCTAATTTCATCGATAAATGCAAACCAGAAGATATGAGATGAACAAACAACATCATCATGAAACAGGTCATACTGCCACTGTGTACAAGGATTACAAGTGTAGATGAAAAAACCAATGAATAAACATATAGATTAAGGCCTGCAGAATCATTTGTATGCATGTCTATATGTATTTCTTTTTCTCTTTGTCAAATACATGGTGACCTTTATATGCTGTTGACATTCACAGGAATTATCAAACTGAAGAATAACGGAGATTTCTTCATCGCCAACGAGGGCAGACGACCCATCTACATCGACGGCAGACCGGTGCTGTCGGGCAACAAGTGGAAACTCAATAACAACTCAGTGGTGGAGGTGCGTGCTCCGAATAAGACGCATTAGAATGAATGAATGAATTTTATTATTGTGTCAATACAACAACAACAATGCCAGGGTTCAAGGGAAATAGTCAGAAATTAATTAAACAAATTTTCCTGTCTTCTTTTCCAGGCTTTAGAAATAAAACTAGCTTAGTCTTAAACACACTTGAAATTAAACAACCACTCCAGCTTCCACCAACATATTTCAGGGTTTTGTAATTATACCTCCCTCAAATCTTCATACTTTGTTCAATATAAAAGGAGATGAGACTCACTTTCTACTTCATCTAACTCATTTAACACATTTAACATATTCTGCTCTCCTCTGGAATATTTTTTAAAACGACCAACCTCAATGGCCAGAGGAAGACTACCAGATCTCAGATTAGTTAGACTTATTAGATTTAAAAATAAACCACAATATGTTTGTTTGTTTGTTTGTTTGTTTGTTTGTGTGGGACCTAATTGTTCTGTCTCTGTCTCTTCAGATTGCAGGTCTTCGCTTCGTGTTTCTAATTAACCTGGAACTCATCTCACTAATAAAAGCTGAAGCAGCCAAGATGACGCAGCAGTGAACGGCGGCCACCCAGCAGACAAATCGTATATATATAAATATATATATATATATATATACATGTATGTACAGGACGAACGGACCAGTCAGCGATGTCACAAAGAATCAGATCGACATGTGAACAGGAAACGTGAATTATAAACAGGCTACAGCTAAATCCTGGAACAAGATGAGTGACAGGTTTTTACTTGGTGTTTGAACATTTTTCATGTTGTAATGTAGATACTCTCACGGTAGAGCCTTGTTTTTTTCCCTCCCAGTTTTTCATAATATTGTATTTAAATTCTGTAGTAAATCTTTTTCAAGATATTAAACTTGTATACACAACGTGCTGACTGAGGTTTTCTTCACAGTCCAGTCTAATGTTTGGACATTAGGTTTAACATATTAACACAGAACTACTACAGCCTGTATCTATTGAACTGCGAACAACCAATAATAATAATAATAGTCAATTATTTAAAGGTTTAAACAGAGCAGTGAGCCTGATTGTGAAGAGTTGATGCATCCTGTTATAGGAAACCAGTCAGTCTCAACCTCTTTTCTTTCTTTCTCTGAACTTGAACAGTTTGGTGTTAGTAGATGCTTTTATTGTCCAGATGGGGGAGACTGTGTAGTAACACATATATTTTCCTGCAGACACTTTCCAGCGTTCAGGCCTCATGTTATCATCAGATAGAACAACCTGCTGTAGTGACAGTAGGTAGAGCTAGAGAGCTCTGTTGACAGAGACAGCAACTTCTCCACAGAACCAAATATGCACACTGATCTATTTGAAACTAACTCTAATTTTACTCAACTCATAGAACTTGTCTAGATTTTTTAAAATTCTCCTTGTCTAGTCAAGCTGAAATAGTTACATTAAACAGATAATTAACTGCAGAAATATACGAATATACACCGCCCGTCCAAAAAAAAAAGAAAAAAAAATCACCACTTGGATGCGACTAAACTAAGCTAATAGGTCAGAGCCTCCCATTGGATAATTACTGCATGGATGATTATGTTTCAGCTATTTCAACTTATCTAACCCTAACTGATGCAGTCTCATGTCTCAAACAACCATTCCTGTGGTCGTGGAGAAGATGTTCATCTGTTTCAGAAGGGTCAAATTATTGGCATCAAGCTAATAAAACATCTAAGGAGATTAATGAGACTAAAACTGGGTTAAGAACTGTCCAACGCATTATTAAAAACTGGAAGAACCATCATCTTTAAGGAAGAAGTGTGGTCCAATGTGACCACAGAGTCCAGACCTTATATTATTAACCCCATTGACAATCTTTGAACAATTAATGCAACTCTGGACAGAAATAAATGTTGTGACATTGCAGAAGCTTGTTGAAACGATGCCACAGGAAATGCGTGCCGTAATCAAAGTTAAAGGCGGTCCAACAAAATAGTACAGTGTGTGACTTTTTCTTTGGATGCACAAACTACACACGGGCCCAGCGTCTTTCCAAGAACTGGTATTAAAATGGGATTTACACATCATGAAATATTCATGGTTACTTCAGACACGTGATCAGAAAGCAGCCGACTGCTCACAACAGACACTATTGTTCCTGAGCAAACATTTATTTAAGGAGTGGGTAAAGTTTGAGTGTATTGTATTGTACAGTATGTGGAAATAGCTTCTCTCTGAGTCAGTAAGGAACATTATGTCTGTAACAAACGACCTGGATAAGTAGGAAATCCATATTAACCAATTACCTCGGTCCATATCCAATATCCTTCCCTGCGACTGCACAATCGTAGTGTAGAGGTTGGAAATATATTGTCATCAAAACACAGACGGTGAATCTGCTGTTGCCAAAGCAACTCAATCCGAGCTCAGTTAGCGATGTGCCACAGGGTTACAGTGTGTTTTCACTGGAAACCCAGTGTAAAAAACGTTAACGTAAACTATGCAAAGTTTATAGCATAGGTTTAAACACAGGAAACAGACATTTTACTCACCGTTCTTTTGTAATGTTATGTCAGTCTAACGTTAACATGTCATCTGAGGACACTGGAGTTTCAGCAAGAGAAGAAACTTCATTAAAAAAGAAAAGTTTTTTGCAGGATTTGTGGTGTTTATTTGAATTTCTTGTCAGTGTTCCCACTCACCGTCCGTCTTCTATTGTGAATTTTAGTCAAATCTGCACCACATAACATCAGTGAATCATGCTGTGTTTACTGATGTATTAAAATCGTACATTTAATACTTTTATATTCATGTTTTGAGGGAATAAACTGCATTAGATGAGATGCAGAGTGATGCTGTATGCTACAGGGCAGAGAGGTAACAAATATGTTGTCAGGTGGAAAATATGCTATGGGTAACTGTGTCTTAAACAAAAATGCATCTTAAAACATATGTAATAAAATAAATAACATAATTTTCCCCTTCATGCAGGAATGTAAAAGTCAAAACGAGAAATTCTTCCTACTTTCACTTTTGTTATGACTGATTCATTGTGGTCAAATGCTTTTTCCAGTTTGTACGCCCACAGCAGCAGGACACAGTTTCTCTGGTAAAACTGTAACATTTCACCACACACACATCTATCTACTACATTATAGCAATAAAGCTTCCTGATAAAGGGCCTTCTCATTGACTCACACAGATAAATGACACCAGTCGACATGGGCTTCTTGTCTGTGTTCAACTAGGTGTCCATCTGTAGAGGCCGTTGGCCTTTTGAGGAAATTCAGGTCCAACATAAAAACCAAAAAGCCAGTGGTGCGCAATGGTGATATGATTTACACAGGCAAATAAAAAAAAGAATAATTGTCTAAAACAAAGCCATTACATTTTCTTATCAATTCATTAGTCCAAACAAGCAAACAAACCAAAGAGAAGGGGTTCATGTTTCCTGAGGCCTCTCCTCCTCCAGTTAAAACAAACAAACAAATAAACAAACAAACAAAAACACAGATACTAATAAGTTATTCCTTCTGGTGTGTGGCCATCACATTGTTTAATTCCTCCCTCTAAGAATGATCATATCATATAGGCTATTTATGATTATGAGTTATTATTATTTTCTTTTTAATGTATTTACATATGTGAAATGCACATTAACAATTTCCCACTGAGGATTAGTCAAATATTCATGATTTTTACTGTTATTATAAACTACAACAAATTAATTACTTTCTTATTCAATCAATACTATATTACAATATTGCGTAATTAGCTGGCATTAATGTGGTTTATCCAAACCTTCAGTGAACCTCCCTTTATGAAATCAGTGCTGTCAACTGAGGTGCCTTCAGGGCTCGTCGGGAAAGATTTGCTACTTGGCAAAATCAGCAGTTGAATAAAGTTATTAATGTTGATTATCTATTAATCCATTTCGGTGTAGATTAGTTTAGTGTTTTTCGCACATGTTGGCAAACAAAAGAATGCTTTTATAGTGTCTTCTTTTAACTAATTAAGCTTTGTTAAACGGTTTAAAAACGAATAATGTCATCATCAGTAGTCAAAGGTGTCGCGGAGGGAGATCGTGTTTCATTTCCTGCCCGGGATGGATTTTTTTTTTTTTTTAGTTGTGTTCATGATTCATCCATTAATCGATCTAAATGTTTGTTATGTCCCTTTAACGTGACTTTATTTGAGGTGCAGGCAGCAGGAGAGAGGTGACTGACCTGTCCACTGCTGCCAGCGCGTTTTGTTTCCGCCGTGTGACGATTGGAATAAGTCCCAGTTTTCTTGAACGCTCCTCGGTCAGCAACGTTCTGGAGCTCCGGTCGGTGCTACCATAGCTACGTAGCCGGTGATTAGTAGTAGTAACGTTACGTACGGACGGGTGTTAACACCGTGGAGAGCATCTGGGTTCAAGCCGGCGGCGACTGACGCACCAGAAGTGAGTAACGTTAGCTCGGTTTGGTTTAGAAACATTCAACTTTTCTCCTCCTGTTTGTCATGAACTGAGTGAGTGAGTGGTGAGTGGGGGTCAGTCAGTCTCAGTCAGACCGGCTGTCGGTGCTAACTTCAGTGTTAGCTAAAGTTAGCCCAGAGGATGCTGCTGCTGCTGTGCCAGGTTTTTAATGCAGCTAATGGATCTGGTTTACACTCATGTAACGTTAAACGGTTAAAGCGGTTTACATATTTGTGAATGAAAGAGTTTAAATTTGACTGACAGGCAGCAAACGTCGTTGCTACCTGAGCTGAGCTGAGCTCGCCGAGATGTTTTGATGTGGTGTCCCATTAGTTTACTACCAACGGCACACGTTGCTAACTGGATGATATAACTTGTTTTGATACTTCTCATCGCAAACATATGTTGAAGGTGTGTATTTTTTTTATTTATGTATGTATATATATGTATATATTACCTTTAACGCCAAATGTGTGATTTTTGTTGTGGTTTAGTGTCAAATGTACGAAATATGTTCTAATATTTTTAAAACCGTTTTCGAATTTATTTTTTTAACGTACGTGGAACGTTGAGTGACCTGACGTCACACACCTCAACTGCCACCCCTGTTGACCTCGCGACAACAAGTGTAAACAGTTATAGGCTACTGTTTGTTTCAAGAGAGTTTATTTGTCACAAACAATAATACAAGATCATTGCAGTGAAATGACTTGTGCATGAACACACTCCAATGACTGTGCAGGTTAAAAACATGATGACAACATTAACCTGACTGGGAAAAAAAAAAGCTAAAAAGTAAGAAATGCTAAGACACACAGATATATTCTAAACTAAGGAACATACACACCAACAAACATTCAAAAGGCATAGTGCCAAAGTGATGATAATACAAGTTAGATTGGGGGTGCAAATGTAAACAACATAATTAGCTGTAAAAAAAAAAAAAAAGAAAAAAGAAAGAAAGAAAAAGAGACATACACATGTAATAAATGTGTGTTTACCAAAATCCTTTGGATGGTCAGTGGTAATTAATATTCTGCTTTTAGACCTTTAGTTATCACAGCAACAAGTTGAAGTCCAGTTGGCAAAAGCCCACTGATTAATTAGCCTAATAAAGTTTTATTCTATAGCACGATGTTCTTCATCTATTAAAATCAAAGTCGCTCAAAATCAGCACTTGATAACTGCAGAGCCAAGGTCAAGTCGTGACTGAAAGTCCTTTGTAGCCATTAAAGTGTGTGTGTGTGTGTGTGTGTGTGTGTGTGTGTGTGTGTGTGTGTGTGTGTGTGTGTGTGTGTGTGTGTGTGTAAAACACCTGTGAACCTTGGTGAACTATATGAACCTCATACCTGCTGCAATCCATACACTTCAACTTTAGGAAAACACAATGCGAAGAAACAAAGTGTGACAGAGTGTGAGTGTTGGGATTATTATCATGTCAGTTATCATATAATTCAAATGGTTTTACTTTTATCTTAGCATTTAGATCTCTGGATCTAGTTCACTTTGATGTGTCCTTAAATGACACTTTAACTTTTGTGCAAGTTTGTGTCTTTTGCATGTGTTTTCCGTAGAGCATGAAGCTCTCAGGCGGTCACTGTTATAGTCCTTCAGGTATTTCTGGATGAACACTGCCAACAAACAAACATCTGCTGTTTTTGCGACAAGTTCTTCTTGCTCACTTGTACAAATACCTTAAATTATCTTCGGCACAATTTCTTCAGAAACTTTCTAGTTACTTTCGACAAACTTCTTCAGAGTAGCCCATGTTAGAAATACACAACAACATCCTACATGATGTAGTTTAGTTCAATATATTTCCAGGTTGGGGAGCTTGGGAGAATATTAGGAGCAGAGGTGACGGTGTGAATCAGATTATTATCAAAAATAGACAGAAAAGAGCCTGGAGACAGTCTAACTCAAGGTTAGGGCTGCAGCTCATGTTTATTTTGTTACAAGTTGTACATAAAGTTAATGGGAAATGCAGCTGGTGACTGGTTTTGTGTGAGAGCAGTTAAAACAGGAGGTGAATTAGTGAAAGCTGGCTGCAGATAACCCTGGGCTAATCTTAATAGCCAGCTGATAAGACAGGTGCCACTGATTGATAAAGCAGCGTAGCACCGCCGCCACGATGTGCTGTCAGTGTACAAGAGCTTTTCTTTAGCTTTTTAAATTCCCCTCATTCTCTTCAAGAAAGAGACTGTGTTGTTATTTGTGGATCTTGTGTTGGTTTGGTCCCTGGATCAGACTGTGGAGTCATTATTGTGTCATTACTGTGAACAACAGAGGATAAATCCGGTTTTATTATTACATCTACCACTAAATACTAGTAACATGTTCCAGTGTGTCGGTCTCGTTGTGACTCTGGGCAGCGAGTCCGTCAGTGTTTACTATAACCACAACACTTGAGCCTTTCTCTGGTGTTTTTGGGGGGAGAGGGAACAGAAACTTGGCCTTCTCCCTTTCTCTGTGTCCACTCCCCCTCCGCCGGTTGGCTCCCGGTGCAGGATGAAGTCACTGCTGGTTGGTTGGATCAGGAGGAGTTGAAGAGTTTAAAGGTTCAGTTCAGTGTTTTTAAGGGAATGTGTGTTGAAAACTGCATGAAAACTGATGTTAGATTCACTATGTCGCTGACTACGCCTGTACTCAGGAGCTTATTATAGTCTGTTACAGGTTTTTACAACCTGAAATAAGCTTGTACACTTAACATATTTTCTAGCCTGAGTGTGCACTCTTTTTTAAAGACATATAAGGATAATTGTGCGGAAAGTATTTGAAGCTGCTGACGGTTCACAGAACAGGTTATGTATACGAAATGTGGACAAGAAAATAAACTTCGACACCGACTGAATGTAGGGAAATGTGTTCTGTGAAGGGAACTGGGATCCAAAAGGGTCAAACGTTTGCATGAGGAGACCATTACATCATGTAATGGATGTAATGTCAGAATTGAATGATTAAAATGTCAGTAATGCATGCATGGTCATCATTTTTGATCCATGCTCAGTTGCTTAGAATAACATACAGTGAAATTAACCTTAAAGAATGCAGAAATCACCTGTGTTACGGTGCATGACATCATTTATACAGTTAAATTGGCATCAATACAGATGGAAATCACAGTCAAGTGCAATTACTGTCAACTTTTCACTTGTGGAAATACAGAATCATAAAAAAATGAACTCTAGAGTAGGGCTGTCCTAGATGATTATTTTTCTCCCGATTAACCTATCAACTATTTCAATTAGTCAAACGATTAATTTTTCGACTAATCTAGTGATTATTTTTGTGGTTGACGATTTTTAATTTACAAAAACACTGTGGTACGCTGTCGCTGTCTCCGTTTTTCGAAGGCTGCACCAAGTCATTTGGCTTCTCTTTAAAATATTTCCACACTATTGACATCTTCGATCATCACTGCCTTCTTCTCCGTCTGAAACACTCACAGCTGGAGCCTCCGCCATCTTGTCCCACTTCTGTTTGTGAACGTTAACATCTGCGGTGCGTGTTTGCGTAATCAACGTATTCAACAACAACTCGACGGTATGTTGTAAGCGTCAACGTTGCATATTTATCTCACCGATGTAATGGATTGATCGGGACAGCCCTACAGTAGGTGTTTTATCTGAGCCTCCCCCCGCCCCCCCCCCCTCACCAGAGACTGCCTTCATCAACTCCTGCTAACATTTCCATATTTCGCACATTCTGTGACAAACTGTAAACTGTTTTCTTGTCTGTAACAACATCTATTGCACGTCTGTCCGTCCTGGGTGAGGGATCCCTCCTCTGTTGCTCACCCTGAGGTTTCTCCGACTTTTCCCTGTTAAAAGGGTTTCCATGGAGTTTTTCCTCAGTCGATGTGAGGGTCTAAGGACAGAGGATGTTGTTACGATGCCATGTAAAGCCCTTTGAGACAAACTGTTTGTAAAAACGGGCTATACAAATAAAATTGCCTTGCCTTGCCTTGCCTTGCCCTCCGTGTTCACTTGCATTTGAAGTGCACTTACAGTACGTCTAGAGTTTAAAATTTAAAAGTTTAAATCCATCATGGTTTTTGTGCTGTATTTCAGATTATTGGAGGAAAAGTCAATAATTAGTTCAGAAAGTCGAGCTTTGTTTATTGCAACTCCGTGAAATGAACCTTTTTCTCCTCCACTTGTTTTCTCCCTAGAACATCAATGCCATGCTGCTTCTCAGACGTTGCCACAGCCTGACTCGATTTGGCCCCCTCAGCGCTCAGAGGTAAGGAAAAGGAGCTGTGTCATGTCATCATGAGATGAATCATTTCCTTCATTTGTCACCGCCGATATCATACCTGATGTTTTATACTCTGGAATAAGTAGTAAATGTGGCGTACCACCAACAAAGTGATCTCCTGCTGGTCAAAGGTCTCAGACACTAAAGTTAACAACCTGAGCGTGTTGTGTTTTAACAAAGTCATTTTGAATTTTTAACATGATACATGCTGTAAATTTACTATCGATGTGAATGAATACTTCACAGGCATCAGGCGGCTCCCGCTGTGTCGGCGTGTGCAGCTCGACTCTGGAGCAGCAGCAGCAACCACCAGAGCTCCCAGCAGCAGCAGCAGCAGCAGCAGCAGTACGGTCCCAGCTGGAGATATGGGCTGGCAGGACTGCTGGCGGGGACGGGCGCCGTCCTGGTTTACGGCCTCCACCGACACAAGGTTGGCAGCAGATAAAATCTAGATTTAGATTAGAATAATTTATTGGCACAATAAAGTAAACAAGCAAGCAAATAACTAAAATACAATAAGCAGATTGTGCAGGTGAGATAAAAAAAAAAACAGACCCATAGTGGGAAAGTAAAAGTCCACAGCAGGAAACAGAACAAACAAACATAGAAACATAAAATCAGAAAGCACAAGTAACTCAAAGGTCACATATAGGACACAAAAAGTGTGTTAAATACCTGTAAATACAGTCTTATGTCACTGAAATATGTTTTAACTGCTCAGCAAAACATGCCAAGATATTTTTTGTTTATTCTGTTTATTTATTCAGCACAGTTTTAGTTTTTTTTTAACTTTGTTTTTCATTTTCATTTTGCGACAACAAGACAAGCTCATCAAAAAAGCAACACAAGATCACAGCCTTCCGCTGTCACAAAGCACAACATAATAAAGCACAACACAATAACAACAAAAAGCACAGTTTAATATACAGAAATATGTGCAGGGAGCGGCGAAAAACAATGCTGCCGAAACATAAAAAGTATGTTTGATAACAACAAATATACAAAACAAAATGATAATACGTATTTAAAAGTGTGTACATATATAGGTGTCTGTGAGTAGAATTAGTTTTTTGTTATTGCAATAGTAATAGTAGTATACATAATAGTACACATCACTAGAGATAAACAAATACAACCTGGACAACAATTCAAAACAGTTTAAAGAACAGCAAATGTGATTTTTTAAAAATATATACCATATCTCACAGCCACAGCCATTCATTCATCATTTACCACGTTTACATGATGTTTTTTAAATCGGAATTCAAGCTCTCATGTAAACGGGGCAAGTGTCTGAAAAGTCTGTTGTTTCTAAAGCAGCTCATATGTAGTTTAATTATTATCCAGGTTTACATGGTTTAACAACATTAAATCTAGTGCAGAAGGTTTGGCTGTGTTCCCTTTTACGGCAGTGACCTGTTGCACTCTGGGTTTTCTCCCGTCAGCTCGTTTCTCAGTTTTCATCACTCCGTCTTTTCATTCATGTTGAGTCAACGATGTGCGGACAAGAAAACTCACAGGAAGTAGAGTCTGAAGAAACCTCAAGTTCACATTATGACATCTGCTGACTGGAAATGTGGAAGTGATATAGTTGCATGTCATTGTTCACATGTTTTCATTTACCAAGCCTGAATATTTAGAGTTGTTTGTTTATTGTAAATCAAAGTGACAGAGAAACTGATTTAATTTGATATTTGAACGAGCAGAAGGGCGACTCGACCGACCGTTAAATCCTGTTTACTGACCCATCAAACTGTCTCACGCTCAGTTAGAAAACATTAACTTTTCCAGGCAGCAGTGCAGCAGTTGTTCTTCTTTATAAACATGTGAATAATTAACACAGTGATGATGCCGAAGAATGAGTGTGTGACGGCTCTGTGTGTGTGATGGTGGTGGTCGAATGAATCATGCAGCAGCTGTCTTAATCTTAATCCTCCATGTGTGATCAATCAATCAATCAAACTTTATTTGTAGAGCACTTTTCACACAGAAAGCAGCTCAAAGTGCTTTTACATGATAAGAGATAATAAAAACAGAGAGGACATTTACACAAATAGACGCATACACACACCCAGAAATCAAAACACTGAGGAGTTAAAAATACTGAAGAAATGCTGTTTTACACTTGACAGTCTGTCTGTACTTTGCAGTGGGGAAAACACTAGAGAGTGGATAAAAACGATAAGATAAAATAGGTAAATGGAATGGAATAGAATAAAATAAAAATAAATAGATCAAATAAAATATATAAATATGTGTAATATATAAATAATTCAAAGGAATAAAAATGGAGATACTGCATAAAATCAAAGTTTAGATCTAATAAAACAATACATCCTTCCTGTGGTGTGGTCGAATAAAGTCAGAAAATTACAGTTAAAACAGTGACAACAACTCTTTGCATAGCTGTATTTTCAGTTTATACATTATGCATATTTAATTTGGTAGTTTTTTCTATTTATTCTATTTTTTTAGTAATTTTTTCTCATCACATATTGATGTACATCATTTTATATGGATGTTGTTACGCGCGTCCCCGTCTCCTCCTCCCACTGTGGATGCACACCTGAGCAGGGAGAGGGAGCATTTAAGGGTGGAGGGAGGTGCGACTCTCTCTCTGACCACACACACACACACACTCTCAAACACGGCAAGAGGAGGTCCGTTTTCCTTTCTCCGTTTTTCTGTTTCGTTCCAAGCGTTATGGTTTTCCCCTTCTCCTGTGTCTCCCATGCGTATTTACGTAGATCGCTGGGCTTTGGTGTTTTGATTTGGTTTTGGTTCTTCTGTTCTTTAAGTAGTTTCCTTTTGTTAGGCAGCTTTAGTTGTCGGCGGACAGAGATCCTACTGCTGGTCCACTGCTGGGTCGGTCTCTGTCCTCCTCCTCGTCTCTCTTTTGTTTTGTTCAGTCGGCACCTACCTTCCTTTTTGAGTTCTTTGGTTTCGATTCATACTTTTCATTTTGTCTGAATTCAAAACAAAGCTTGGATCATTGCTTTTCAAAGTGTAAACCTTTGTTGGCGTCCTTAATTTATGTTACTGGCCTCTTTGCATCCAAGCCTTTGTTTCGTAACAATGTATATAGTGTCGTTTTTATTTAGCTTCTTATTGCTTGTTTTATTTTTGCTCTACTATGCCCTTGTATTATTGTATGTGCGCAACTGGATACTTTAGTTTCTTTAGGGATCAATAAAGTATCTCTAAGTCAGTCAGAGCTGTACCATACGTAGATGTTTTCAGGTGATGAGCTCTATATTTATTTATTTCAAACTAAATTAGGCATGTTTCTGTTTGTTCCTTTGTCTGTAAATAAGATAGTACATAACAAATTCTCGTGTCCTCTCTCGTCCAGGCTGAACAGGCCGACAGCGTCCGGGTGAAGCCGATAGAGGAGACGTCCTCCTCGTCTCTGCCCGTCTTCAGCCAGGACGAGGTCACCAAGCACCGCTCCCTGGAGGACGGTGTGTGGGTCACGTACAAAGGCGGCGTCTACGACATCACCCGCTTCGTGGCCATGCACCCCGGCGGGGACAAGATCCTGCTGGCGGCCGGCGGCGCGCTCGAACCGTTCTGGGCTCTGTACGCCGTTCACAACCAGGAGCATGTGCTGGAGATCCTCTCTGAGTACAAGGTGAGCTCACGTTTAGGGTCCAGAACCGATTTTCACATCAGGGTTTAAATGTGTTTCAATCGGTTTGTGGAAAAAGAAACATCCATGTCCATTAAAGGGATAGTTCACTCAAAATTGAAATTTCACTCATTATCTACTCACTGTCATACACTGAGTCGGCAACCAAGGAAACGTCACTTCCGGTCAGAGCCGTGGGGGAAAACAAACTGATTCCCCCATAGACATACGTGTAAAAACACAGCATTTTAAACTTTTGTCTAACGCTTGTCTGCTGTCATGTCTTAGTTTGAATCACTTGTATATGCTGACAAAGAGCTATATATTAAAAAACTCATCACGATCCGGGTCGATTGTTGTCCGTACATTTTAAAATATTGGCTCTTTCACAGTCAGTCACATCTCGCCTACACCGAGTCGGCAACCAAGGAAACGTCACTTCCGGTCAGAGCCGTTACACGGTTGGGTAAGATATAAAAGTTCAGGTTGTGGTTTTTCAATTTATTTGTGGTGCAAAATGGTACACAACAACTCTAGGCATTGTCTCCAAGTGTCTAGAGCCGGCCGGCGGCGACCAAGGGAACGCCACCTAAATGTCAGAGCTGTGGGGGAAGACAAACAGTTCCTCCATAGACATACATATGTGACTGACTGTGAAAGACCCAATATTTTAAAATAAGGACAACAATCGACCCGATCGTGATGAGTTTTTTAATATATAGCTCTTTGTCAGCATATACAAGTGATTCAAACTAAGACATGACAGCGGACAAGCGTTAGACAAAGGTTTAAAATGCCGCGTTTTCACACGTATGTCTATGGGGGAATCGGTTTGGTCTCCCCCACGGCTCTGACCGGAAGTGACGTTTCCTTGGTTGCCGACTCAGTATATGTCGACTAAGGGCTGGGAGAAGTTTCAGAGTCCTCCGTGGCTTCTCTGAGTTACAGCGGGGCTCCGTGCAGCACTGCATGTCCATATGACGGTTGAGAACGGAGCTCACTTTTCTTCGTCCAAAAAGACACACCAAAAAACATCCAAATACCTCCATAGTGCTCGTCTGTAATGTCCCTCTTGTATTGAAGCCCCGACATGAGAAATTGTTCCAAAAAAATTAAATGAGTCTATATTTTAAGCTTGTTTGTAGCGGAAGCTCCCAGTGTTGCTCTGCCGGAATCTCGCGCGATTTGCGGAGCCGTGAACTGGGTGTCAGTGCAAATCACGCGAGATTTGGACGGACAAAGCAATGAACTGAGACACTGGGAGCTTCCGCTACAAACAAGCTTAAAATATAGACTCATTTAATATTAGTCCACATGAGGGGGAGTAGATAATGAGTTTCAAAATTTAAATTTTGAGTGAACTATCCTTTTAATAAAAGGTCTGGTGGTTATTCAGTTTTTTTTTTGTTTTTTTTACAGTGAAAGCAGTGAGCCGTGGGTAAAATATTAACAGAGGAAAAAGTGTTTTCAGCAGATAAAACTGTAAACTGATCTTGTGATTGGACTGAGGCTGAGAATCAGCTGCCAACACCAAACACTAGGTTTGTGAGGTTAGGAATAAAAATAAGAATAAGAATAATGACTTTATTAATCCCCAAATTCAATTGTCTGGCGGCTCATCTACCATTTGCAGAAGAATTAGAAGGTACAAAGGATCTTCTTTATCTCTCCATCCTGCAGTGAAGAGTTTTTTTTTTGGTGATGCAAGTCCCATAATAGTACAGTGTGGAAATTTGGATTTCTCCAAACATCACATTCAAAATTTAATGGAAATATCTGCAACTTAAATCACCTGATCGCTGCAGAAACAGGAAGTAACAAAAAAATCCAAAGGGAGATATTTTCCCTCAGAGTTTCCAGTCGAATACACAGAGATTAATACCTAACCCTCTCTCTAACTGTATTCAGAGCTGTTGAATGTTATGTTGTTTATTCAGTCTTATCTTGTATTTGGTAACTGAGGACAAATATGTGAAGTGTGCAGTTTGTACTGAGGGAAAAAAGCTGCAGGTTACAGTTTTTCTTCTCACATCACTATTAACATTTGCACAACAGTTCGTGCATTTCTCAAAACAATTAGTTCAAACTGCAAAACCAACTGGATAACCTGCAAAAAAGCATCAAGTTTTACATCAAGGACCCCTAAATTGACACAAATTAGACCACAGACCCTACAAATGGACAAAATTCTGAAGCAAACACCAGAAATACACAAATACTTTTTTATCAATGTACGTTCAAATTAGGGCCAATGCCGTGAATTTTTGGAAATGTTGATGAGAAATTTCTGGGAAAACATGGTATAATTTCTCCAAAAAACGTTTAAACGTTTCTAGAAAAAGGGCTAAGATTTCTTTAAAAGAAAAAAAAAATCTTTTTTTTTCTCCAAAAATCTCCCCCCAAAAAAGTTTTAAAATTCTAGAAAAAGTTGGGGACCCCCTTCAAACCCGTCACTTTGAGAACCATTGGTGAAACTAAGCCAGTGTTTGTCTCCATGGTGACCACCAGGTGGGCGAGCTGAGGGCCGAGGACAGGAAGAAGCAGCAGGCGGTGAAGTCGTCGGACCCGTACGCCTCCGACCCGGAGCGCCACCCGGTGCTGCGCATCAACAACCTGAAGCCGTTCAACGCCGAGCCGCCGCCGGAGATCCTGACAGACAGCTACATCACGCCGTCGGCCGTCTTCTTCAAGAGGAACCACCTGCCCGTCCCCCAGGTGGACGCGGCGTCCTACCGGCTCCACGTGGAGGGTTTACCCGGCGGCACGCTGACGCTGTCGCTGGACGAGCTGAAGACCAAATTCCCCAAACACACGATCACGGCCACGCTGCAGTGCGCCGGGAACCGCCGCTCGGAGATGAACAAGGTCAGGGTATCCGCGGGGTCTTGAAAAGTATTAAAAGGTGATAAATCAATTTTGGGAAAATTAAGACCCTTAAAAAGTATTAAAATAAAGTCTTTTCACGACTTTATAAAGTCTTAAATTTTGAAGGTATTTTTTCTGAATTAGCTGTCCAAGAGTTTGAGTCCTAAAAAAACATTGTGAAAGTGTGTGAATTTATTCATTTTATTAAAAAACAAAGATGAACCAGTACAGAAAAAAGAAAAGAAGATTGTTGTTTTGGTTTTTTGAGAGTGGAGCAATGTTTTTTTTAATTTTTTTTTTTATTATAAACTTTGCCCTTTATTTATTATCCTAGCCTGTTTTGAATACTGTTATTGTATCATAGTGGTCTATAGTCTTTATCACAAACTAGAACTGTTAAAGGGATAGTTCACCCAAAATTGAAATTTCACTCATTATCTACTCACCCTCATGGGGACTAAGGGCTGGGAGAAGTTTCAGAGTTATCTGTGGCTTCTCTGAGTTACAGCGGCGTCTCGGCGTAGCAGTGCATGTCCATATAGCGGTTGCAAATGGATACCAACTGTCTTTGTAACAAAAAGACACACCAAAAAACATCCAAATACCTCCATGCTGCTCGTATGTAATGTCCATCTTGTATTGAAGCCCCGAAATGCGAAATTGTCCCGAAAAAAATTAAGTACGTCTATATTTCAAGCTTTTTTTGTAGCGGAACCTTCTCAAAGCTCCTCTTCCCGGTTCGTCAAATTTGGACGAACCGGGAAGAGGAGCTTCCACTACAAACAAGCTTACGAGCAGCATGGAGGTATTTGGATGTTTTTTGGTGTGCCTTTTTGTTACAAAGACAGTTGGTATCCATTTGCAACCGTTATATGGACCTGCACTGCTACGCCGAGACCCCCTGTAACTCAGAGAAGCCACGGAGGACTCTGAAACTTCTCCCAACCCTTAGTCCACATGAGGGTGAGTAGATAATGAGTGCAATTTCAATTTTGGGTGAACTATCCCTTTAAGTTACTGATGTAAATGGTTACAGCTTGAAGTGGCGGTGAGGTACAGTATTGAAAAATATTGAGAAGGTCTTGAAAAAGTCTTAAAACGGTATTAGAATTAACTTCTAACTCCTGTATTTACCCTGAAGGTGAAACAGGTGAAGGGGCTGAACTGGGGCATCGCCGCCATCAGCAACGCCACATGGGGCGGCGCCAAACTCAGGGACGTGCTGCTGTCGGCGGGATACGGCCCCGACGTGGCGCGCTGGGCTCGCCACGTCCAGTTCGAGGGTCTGGACAAGGACGTGACGGGGACGACGTACGGCGCCTCCATCCCTCTGAACAAGGCGCTGAGCGAGGACGGCGACGTGCTGCTGGCCTACGAGATGAACGGCGAGGAGATGCCCGCCGACCACGGCTTCCCCGTGCGCGTCGTCGTCCCCGGCACGGTCGGCGCGCGCAATGTGAAGTGGCTGGGGAAGGTGTGATTTGATTTCATTTGATTTTTATTTGTCTCAAACAAGCACATCAAAAGACAAACAGTATATGAATTGAATTGAATGAATTTATATTTATTTACGTGTCGTGCACCAATTAAGGCGCCCAGCCTATAAGGGCTTACAAGACACATTATCATCATATTTAGACACCAAACAAAATCATCAGAGCACAAACAAAAACAAACAAAAACCACATGGAATTCACATAAATAATTCACTTTTTCTTTTTGACCAGGCACTTTTTATGAAAGTAGCTATAGTAAAGACTTCTTTTCTGAAGAACCATTCCAACTTTACCTCATCATCAACCCAAAACAACTCCGGTTTCACATTTTGCATTTTCTGAAACAAAAACTGCCTGGCTTCGTCATATAACGGACAATGAAACACAAAATGCAGTTCATCTTCAATTACATTTAAATTACATAATGTGCATAGTCTTTCATCCTCAGGTACTGTGTTAAACCTGGGTGGTAGCGGGAACTGAGGCACTCAGAGTAGGAAGGTGATTTTAAAAAGCCTTTATTGCAGCATGGCCAAACAAATTAAAACCAAGCCAACGCGTTGCGGCCACAGGCCTTCATCAGGGCTGGTATAAAATGGCCGCCCATATGTAACCTGTCCTGTATATATAGAGAGAGGTCACATGACTGGGCGGGCCCCATGGTAGAAGCACATGTGATGCCAATCAGCAGAATACAATATACATCCACATCCAAACAGACATAAAAGGAGAATCCATAGGCGGCGCTAGGGCAGAAGGAATGGGGAAGCTACGGGACAAAAAAAAAAAAAAAGAAAAGAAAAAAGAAAGTCTTTACCCAGGCAGATATACTGTATATAGTTTTGATGTTCATCAAACTGAGATGCAGCAGAATGATTCCTTTCATTCTCTACTTGTTTTTTTTTTTTTTTTGCTGTTGTAGTAGCCCATAATTAACCTAATCAATGTTCTTACCCTAAGCAGCATACGCCACGGGGCGTTTGTGTCATATTTCTCAACTATTTCTTCAGGTTTAAAGAAGTTTCTTAGTTGTCGCTCTCGATGTACAGAAGCAACAGAGTTGACATCTGCTGTGCCATTGTCCTCATCCAGTTGCGCAACTGCTGTATCGCTGAGAATGTGCGCTCACACAGGTGTCCGTAGGTAGGCCGGTGACTGGAGGAGGGAGGCAGCGGGCTTTTTTCTTTTAATTTCGCTGGACTGTCAGTGACTAGCATAGCGAGGCAAAGGGGTAAGCTTCTATGCTGCGTGTTGTAGCTACGCCGTGTGTAGGCCTACGTAATGACGCAGGAAGCTAAGCTTCCCCTAGCCTATTGATAGCGCCGCCTATGAGAATAACACAAAAGTTATTGTGAGTTAAACCTATCAACTTCTATTGCCAGAGGGAGAATCCCAGCCCTCAACTGGGCACATAAAGATCTCTTGGATCTATCCAATGGCAAAGTCACATAGGGTTCTGAACAATATAACAGAATTCCAATACTTCTGGATACTTTGGAGCACAAATATTTCACGTGAGATTTCCAGCAGAGCTTATGATCAATTAAGACACCAAGGAACTTACTTTCGTAGACTCTTTCAATTTCCACATTTTCAATTTTCAAACATACCTCTTGCTTAATTGACCTAAGGCTAAGCTCCGCCCCCTCCACTCACTCAGACAAACAGTCAACGTTCGGTGACAGTTGCTATGGCAGCTGTCACAGTAGGAGACATTTCACAGGAGGCAATTGATGATTTTTGGAGACAGAAAGATTAAATATCATCTCGAAGTCACCAAAACTTCACTTAGCTTGACTGCTATGGCTGTCTGTTGCCGCGAAACGCCGATAGCGACGGGCTAATTTCTGTTAGCCTGTCTATGGAGTTTTACATTATACGTTAGCATTAAGCTAGCGGACTTTATGCTTAGTTGTGATACTGGCTAACATCTAAACATCTCTGACAATATGTTGCCTCAAATACGTTGTTGACTTAACTTAGAACAGATGTAGACATCCTTGTTAAGTTTATCCACGTTTAGTTGGTGTTGTGGTCTACAGCATAACTTTATCCAGAGCAGACACTTCTCTCGGTTGAGATGTGGCTTGGGAAAAGGTAAAAAAATCCCCCCCGTGGCTCAGCCTCTCGGGATACCTAGTGTCAGAGTTGCATGTACCCCATGCACACCGTTTGACCATTTTAAACTTAAAATGTCAAGAAAAAACATATAAAAACGAATGAAAACTGACTAACTGCAATGCATTTCAATGGACGTGGAAGCAGAGAATGTCCGAGTGTATGGGGCTCGCTATGCGCACTGTGATTGGCTCGTCGCGTTTGGGGGCGTGGCTTAGCCATAGGTCAACTGGACGATTTCCGAATGTCATGAACTTTGTTTTGTTTAGGAAAAAAGAAAAGAAGGTTCCACCGCACTCAATGGGGTACATTCAATAAATTTATTTGTTAAAACCGCAGCAACGCGTTTCGCCCCGTGGGCTTCATCAGGCTTGTGGGTCAGGCACTGACACTGCTCCTTTGTAGGCTCCCCCGGCAATCAGTGGGATCAGCCACAGCTTGCCATGGGCTGGCCTGCCTTCAACTCGTTACATCTCAACTCCTGACAAATAAGAACAAATGCTGCTACAAATGCCAATATACAATACACACATGTCTAAATTATACAAAATAAATCTGAGGAAAGACATACTTCCTAAGAAAACCCCTGTGAGGGAAGGGGAAATGCTGCTCTTACTCCTCACTTGGTGGCTCATCTGAAAGCATAACAAACAAATCATGAGCTACCGACACAAATGCACCACATGCAGTAGCATACAAAAAACATACAAGAAACAACAAATATAAGGACCTATACAAGTCAATAAACAAGTCAATAAACAACTGCATGAATATAATTCCCATCTCAAGACATCACAATGATATTAAATATACATAATAATGACATTCAATATACATATGAACTGAAATACTCAACTATTTCCAATGAAGGAAAAAAGGGGGGAGAAGCGGTCTCTTGAATATACTACCTGTGTGAAAAGAAGGTAGGTGTTGTTTAGGATTAACGATAATTTGTTTTCATCGAAGGTGGTGGTGAGCGGCGAGGAGAGCAGCAGCCACTGGCAGCAGAACGACTACAAGGGCTTCTCGCCCGGCACCGACTGGGACACCGTGGACTTCAAGTCGGCGCCGGCGATCCAGGAGCTGCCCATCCAGTCGGCCGTCACCACGCCGACCGACGGCGCCGCGGTCGACCGCAGCGCCGAGGAGGTGACGGTGAAGGGCTACGCGTGGAGCGGCGGCGGCAGGGAGGTGGTGCGCGTGGACGTGTCGGTGGACGGAGGGAAGACGTGGACGGTGGCCGAGCTGAGGAGCAGCGACAAGAAGGGACAAGAGGAGTCGTCGCCATCGCCGTCGTCAACGTCGTCATCGCCGCCGCCGGGCCGGGCCTGGGCCTGGAAGCTGTGGGAGGCGACGGTTCCTCTGCCGCGCGGCGCCAAGGAGATGGAGATCGTGTGCAAGGCGGTGGACAGCAGCTACAACATGCAGCCGGACACGGTGGCGCCCATCTGGAACCTGAGGGGCGTCCTGAGCAACGCCTGGCACCGCGTCAAGGTGACGATCCGAGAGGACGAAGAGGAGGAGGAGGAGGAGAAATAAAAATAAACTCAGCGGTTTCCGGTCCGATCGACCACCGACGGAGAACAAAAACAAACGCACAAGTTTGAACAGTGGACTTTAATTATCCATGATGTGTCATTCGGTCTTTCCATTTTTTTATTGGCGATCAAAAATCCAAAAATGAAGAAGTGACCGATTATTTTGTTTTTTTTAATCTAACGCACAAAAAACTAAAACTATTTTTTTATATTTAAATTTTAGGCTCAGATCAAAAACACAAAATGTAAAAACAAACCACAGGACTGAATTTGATTTTGATATTTAATCGATCGATCGTTCGCTAAGCCCCGCCCCCCTTGGTTTTTACTGTTGCATAAAAAATAAGGAGTTTTTAGTAACACTTTTTAATAAGCACACACTATTAAGCATTAAATACTGAATGTATCATTTATAACACATGAATACTCATTAGTATGTAGTTTGTAAACACAGTTAAACATGTTTTACTCATCAATGATAAGCACTAACTTTGTTTATAAACTACATACTAATGAGTATTCATGTGTTATAAATGATAAATTCAGTGTTTATTAATGTTTAACTAATGCTTAATAGTGTGTATTTATTATAAAGTGTTAACGAGTTTTCTGCATTGGTTTCAAAGCAAATTTCAGGAAGTGAAAGCTTTACAGACGCAGCAGCAGTAACGATCGATTAAATATCTAAATCAAATTCAGTCCTGTGGCTTGTTCTTTCCATTTCATAACTTTGATCTACGCCTAAAAACTGAAATATGAAAAAACAGGCTTTTTTGTGTGTGTGTATTAGATTAAAAAAATAATAATAATAATCGGTCACTTTTTTCATTTTTTGAGTTTTGATTGCCAATTGAAAGTGGAAAGAACGAATGATACATGGATTGGGGGACTTTGTCTGAAATCTGTTGGAGGACATTTAAAGGAGGGATGGTTTCACAAAGAGACAAAGAACACACAATATTTTAAAGTATTATAACAAAATCTATCAGGACTTAAAAAGTCAGTCTTAAAGTCTTAAGTTGCCTTCAAGATTTAAAGGCTTTTTCTCAGCAGCGGTACCGAGCTAAATGCAAATGACTAAACCAAAACATGTTGAGTCTCATCTGGTGATGAGTCACCGACACTTTGGTTATGAGTCTTTATAAGGAAAAAAAGAAAAGAAAAACATTTATTTTTATAATAACTAGGAACTTTCTTAACACTTGCACGTTATATAAAAAGGATTTGTACGATTACCATGCAGCTTAAAAGCCTCATTTTATTATTATTATTGTTATGCTTAATATGGAATTTAATTGAAAAGTAGGAAAGTTGTGACTTTCTTATAGAGTTATTTGCTTTAAATGAGGGCGACTTGACGTGCTTCTCTTTTTTTATACCAGTTCACGGAGACTGGAACCTGGCCTCGCTGAAGATCAGATAGTGAAATAACTTTTTGCAAGAAGTTTGAGTAGCTATAGAAGAAATAACCAGAAGTGGATGAGATCATCGGTTCTCGCTTTTTAAGTCGGCAAATCGCAGGTGAACTTTGTGTTTTGTTTTAAACCAGATGTGAGCTGATGTGTAGGAACAGGCCGGTCTTTGTGCTTCTTCCTTCCAGATGAATGAAGGCGACTCCCTACGATCATAATAAATCACGTGTAAATCCAGGTAAACCACAGGTAAATTGTTGACCTACATATTTTCACCCTGTTGGAACTCATTTGACCTGGAACAAACGGTGCAGCTTTGTGTTTTCCCCACAGTCGTGGAGATGTTCAGTCGTATCGATGTTAATTTTCATCTGAGTCATGTTTAACTGGGAATCTGTCGAAGCTGCCGAGCTCCTTGTTGCGGCTCGCAGCCTGTGATCAGCACTGCATTACACTGTTGGGTGTAAGAATGAACATTAAATCGACGTTGAAGATCGAAGAATAAAGATCTCTAATTTAAACTCTGGCCTTTTGATTCACTAAAGAGACGGCTTCTTGAAATCTGAAAGAAATCGGCCTGTTGGAATTAAAACAACCACACACAACACAACCAGTGCAAATCCTGCATCACATTATATTATTATTTATCAGAATCACAGGTCACATCACATCTTCTTCTTTTTCTTTCTAGGAAATCCTACTTCCCATACATGAAAAATCCCCACACTTTGCACAAAGCTTCAGTCCCATGCCAGATTTGCTCAACTCCAAGCTCATGTCAATATTCCTCCTTAATTTAAACACAATAAGTGTTTAAATTTGAAAACTTTGAAAATTCCTACCAAACCAACCATACATGCTACAGTTTTACAACTTTCACCAAAATGTCGCCCCCAGTACATTAGAAACTTTTGTACGTTTTAACTCAGTGCACATTATGAAGTCCATCACTGTAAAACTTATTGAATCTTTCTTGTCCCACAATTTTTGCTCAATTGACACCAAATTTGCTGCGACTGCATCTTCAGACCGTCCTCCACAAAGTTTCCTCCCAGATTTTTGACTGTAAACATACAGTATACCATCCAATTCTTGATGAATACATTCTCGATCTTACTGAAAAACAATGACAATATTTTAGAGTCATGGTCGATAAAGTTTGGCAAATATCAGTTTTTTAAAAGCATTTTGAATTCTGCTCTCATGGGAACAACTGGAGTCGATGTAAGAGTGATGTTTTTAAACATTAGATTTTCTCTTACGAAGCAAAACACTTATCGTTAAAAACAAATCACCAACATTTCTATGCTGTCAAGATGCAATATACAGATATGTTTTATCAGATTTTTGTCTTGATAACAGAATTTTTGACATTTTTGACAATCTTTGAAATCCCATTTTGTCCAAAATTGCCCCCAAACCGCTGCAGCAATGTAGCTTTTATTTTCCATTGATCTTCTGCTGTTTTTACAGAGGGAACAGGAAGTGAACTGACTCAGGCAGCCGCGCAGGAAAAAAAGAAAAGATGTTGCAGCAGGCAGCTGGCAGGAAGGAAGGGAGGACACTTTACTGCAGAAGATGAGTTGTCATGTCAGCTAAGTCTATTGTTACATTATTATTATATATATATAAAAAAAAAACATAAAACACAGTGAAATCTACAGTAACTTCAGGATTTATTTGTCTAAAACATTTGCATCTTGGAACCGATAATAAACCAGGATTTAAGTTCCTGTCTGTGATTTCTTGACGGATTTACTGAACTGGGAGTTACTGTGTTGTCATGACGATGAGTTTTATGTTTACAGCGATATGAATGTTCCTCCTCGTGTTTCCTCTGCTGATAAACACTGGGATGTTTCAGCTCTCCCCTCCATGATGGATGCTTCGTTTGTGTATCAGTATCTCGTGGAGTCGTTGACCTACTGAGGAGGGATTTTCTTCTTTTTTTGTTTGGCACCGATGTTTTGTATAAACTTTCCTCTGTGATCTGTCTCTGACTCAGAAAGTGACTAAAGTTGCGGTAAGCTGAACTGCGTCGAAACGGATGCAGAACAGCGCATTTTATGGAGAAGAAGTGCAGCTGAGCCAGAAGCTTCATCCGGGGAATTAATTTTATTATGTTGGTTTCACACAAACAATGAAAAGCCGTGAGTGCAACCAACACACAACAACACTCACCAGGACTGAGGAGAAATGACAGAAGAAGAAGAGGAGGAGGAGGAAGTTGGGTCAGCAGCAGCAACGAGGTGACGAATATCTGTTTAACTTTAGTAAGACGTGACTGAACTTCATCACATCAGGGAGGAAAACCTCGTTTTCATAAGCTCGGGTTTACCCATCGGTCATGGGGTTTGCTCTTAGGTCGTCCATCCATGGAGAACCCACACAGGAACATGGAGAACATGCAAACTCTTGGAAAGACCCAACATTTTGTCAAATTGGTCCATCGCCATAATCCCTATAGTCATAGCAGTAGGTTCCTTACCTTTATTTGTCGTGCAAGTTATTTTTAGAACGGCGGAGCAGAGCCGCGAGCTGCTCAGAGCTACGCTACGGAGGCTCATGAGATTTCTTGGTTTTCCTCATCAAACTCATCAAATACACAATCCAACAACTCCACAACGCTCTGGTGGACAAGTTGTGACCTGCACATTCACCACGCTATGAGATAATAACACAACGTTACCAGACAGAGTTGTTTTAGAGGGAAATACAGAGACTGCTTGATGAAAAACTGCCCCTGAAGGAAACGTGCATCAGCGGTTTTGCATGAATTTCCCTCTAAAACAACTCTGTCTGGTAACGTTGTGTTATTATCTCATAGCGTGGTGAATGTGCAGGTCACAACTTGTCTACCAGAGCGTTGTGGAGTTGTTGGATTGTGTATTTGATGAGTTTGATGAGGGAAACCAAGAAATCCCATGAGCCTCTGAGCAGCTCACGGCTCTGCTCCACCTTGCACCAACAATTAAAGGTAACGAACCTACTGCTAAGACTATAGGGATTATGGCAATGGGCCAATTTGCCAAAATGCTGAACTATCCCTTTAAAATGGCTTGACATAGTCATGATGGATCAAAGCTCCCAGTGGACGCTGTGGCCTCTTTCTGCAGGATAATGTTGCACAGTGAGTTCATCATGATGCTTTCAGGAACCCGACAGGTTCAAGGCGTCGACTCGAGTCCGATCAAGCGTCTCGACAGGTCTGAGCTGGGTTTTTGCAGCTACAAGGTTGAAACTACGTATATCAGATCAGACAGGTGGCTGTGACGTCGCTGTGTGTGTGTGTGTTTGTTTTGGAAACAGACGGTCGTCGACTCGGCAGCTTCATCTCACTTTTCCTTTCAGTCTTTTTCTGAACGTATCACTTATTACTGTCCTGCTGCTCATCATCCTCCCACGCCCGTTCTGTTCCTGCTTTCTGTTCCTCTCCCCTCACAGTCAGTAATAATATCATCATCATCATCATCATCATCATCATCATCATCATCATCATCATCATCATCACCATCATCATCATCATCATCACCATCACCATCATCATCATCTTCATCCAGGAAACAGAGGAAGCTGACTCGGACCAGTTTCGCTGCGCTCTGTAACTCGGTCAGAGAGATTGTGTCACATTGGTGGTAAATGCAAAACCACACACACACACACACACTCACACACACACACACACACACACACACACACACACACACACACACACACACACGGAGCTCTGGTTGACTTTCACTCTGCAGGGAGTTGTGATAGAGTGAGGAATGTGCAGCTTGTGGTCGGAGGTGGGATCCAGATACAGAACATACGGCTGTTAGAGGTTTATCTATCTGAGAAAGGGAGAAAAGCAGCCGTCGTCCTGCTGCATGAGTCGTTCTCAACTTAAAGGGATAGTTCACCCAAAATTCAAATTTCACTCATTATCATTATCTCCTCCCCCTCATGTCGACTAAGGGCTGGGAGAAGTTTCAGAGTCCTCCGTGGCTTCTCTGAGTTACAGCGGGGCTCCGTGCAGCACTGCATGTCCATATGACGGTTGTGAATGGATACCACTTTTCTTCGTCCAAAAAGACACACCAAAAAACATCCAAATACCTCCACTAATGCTCGTCTGCAATGTCCCTCTTGTATTGAAGCCCCAACATGAGAAATTGTTCCGAAAAAAATTAAATAAGTCTATATTTTAAGCTTGTTTGTAGCGGAAGCTCCCAGTGTCTCAGTTCACTGCTCTTCCTGTGTCAGTGCAAATCACCGGAGGAACAATTTCTCATGTCGGGGCTTCAATACAAGAGGGACATTGCAGACGAGCACTATGGAGGTATTTGGATGTTTTTTGGTGTGTCTTCTTGGACGAAGAAAAGTGAGCACCATTCAAAACCGTCATATGGACATGCAGTGCTGCACGGAGCCCCGCTGTAACTCAGAGAAGCCACGGAGGACTCTGAAACTTCTCACAGCCCTTAGTCCACATGAGGGTGAGTAGATAATAATAAAGAGATAATAAAGAGTGAAATTTGAATTTTGGGTGAACTATCCCTTTAATGCTAATCTGGCCCATTAACACCTACAGTACTGCCGACTTTTTGTAGAGATGAAAAGGTTGTTCCTCTTTCACTCCTGGAAATGTGGATTTAAGTTGGAGTTTAAAGTTTATATAGTGTTTAGTCTGTGCAGCACATACTGTATGATGATAACCACGCACTAACATCTGGAGTCCAGCTGTTTCACACATTCATTCACACACAACAGCCCTGAACTGCAAGGACGGATACAGCTAGGTAGAAATAACTCACACAACTACATGAAGATGTAGAGAGAGATGATCAAAAAGGAAAAAACTGACACTGCTGTTGTGAATCTAACGGGAATTAAATGTAGCTGACGACGAGGCCTCGGCTCGATTCATCTCCTCCCGACAGAAATAGCAACAACAAAACCTGACGAGATGCAGCAGCAGCAGAAAAACTTCTTCTTCACACTGAGCTGTCATCATAACACACAAAGTGCAAACGACAACAACTTTCAGATCTTTATTTATTTATTTTTAATATTTTGTGGGATGATATTTCCACTCAGAAGTGCAGAGGTTGACCTAAAAGGGATAGTTCAACATTTAGTCAAATTGGCCCATTGCCATAATCCCTACAGTCATAGCAGTAGGTTTGTTACCTTTAATTGTCGGTGCAAGCTATTTTTAGAACGGCGGAGCAGAGCCGTGAGCTGCTCAGAGCTACGCTACGGAGGCTAATGGGATTTCTTGGTTTCCCTCATCAAACTCATCAAATACACAATCCAACAACTCCAAAACGCTCTGGTGGACAAGTTGTGACCTGCACATTCACCACTCTATGAGATAATAACACAACGTTACCAGACAGAGTTGTTTTAGAGGTGAATACAGAGACTGCTTGATGAAAAACTGTCCCTGAAGGCAACGTGCATCAGTGGTTTTGCATGAATTTACCTCTAAAACAACTCTGTTGGTAGTTTGTTCCAGTTGTGTGCAGCATAACAACTAAATGCTGCTTCACCTTAAAGAGTGGTACATATTTTACAAAATCTGCCCTGGTATGTAAACATATGAGCACTGTAACTGCAACTGTAAGTCATTGTGTGTTTGTTGTGTGTTTGTGATGGAAATGTTACAGAGGAGACAGGAATGTGAAGGCGTCTCCTGTGGGTTTAGGTCCATAACTGAGCTGTGACACCTCTGTATTAACAGACGGATACAGGCCGTAATCCTGGAGCAGGAACACAGACGAGTCGTAGTCGTAGTCGTGCGTGGTGGAGGTGGGCGGCCTCTGCACTGCAAAAACTCAAAATCTTACCAAGAATATTTGTCTTATTTCTAGTCAAAATGTAATTTCTAGTCAAAACAAATCTCATTATACCTAAAATAAGTATATTTATACATATACATACGAAAAGTAGCTTGTTTCTAGACACTTTTGACTTATTTCAAGTCTGTTTTCATTTGAAATAAGTAGAAAAATCTGATAGTGGAGCAAGTTTTTCTTTCAAGCACAAAAAACTTGCTTTCACTGGCAGATTTTTCTACTTATTTCAAGTGAAAATTTGTTTGAAACAAGTGAAAATGATCTCAAAACAAGTTCATTTATAGGTGATGAGTCTTATTTAAAGTGGAAAGAGATCAGTTTTGACTAGAAATGAGACATTTTGACAAGAAATAAGACAAATATTCTTGGAAAGATTTTGAGTTTTTGCAGTGTGCTCAGTGGTTTGTAACTAACTGCAGCTTGTTGTCGACTTTATAAACCAGAGCAGAGTGTATAGTAGTAGTAGTTGTTGTGGATGGATGGACGGACGACGTTGCTGCTGCAGCTCTGAACCAGCTGTGCAGCTTCACAGCAGCAGACAGACTCAGCGCTGGCTGGGGGTCAGCTGGCTGCTCTGTAATCCTCATTCTTCAGAGGTGGATCATCGCAGCCGCAGGTCTGACTCATGCAACGGGGCTGAGTTTAAAAACTGCTGGAGGAGCGCTCTCCCTCACAGAGCCAACAGAGTCTCTCTGTCTGTCTCTCTGAGCTGAGCTGCTCTACTTCTACTGCTGCAGCTTTGATTCATTTAAAAAGCGTCGGCTCTGGATATCTGAGAGAAGGAAAGAGACGGTGGATGAAAACTTGGAGAAACATGGAGCTGAAGCTTCTGCTGCTCAACCTCACTGGAGCTTTGTGTGCTGCTGTGGTGCAGTGGACGGAGTTGGATGAAGCAAAGGTTTGGATGAATGTTTTATTTTTTAATCATCTTTACAAGCTGCTGTATGTTTGTACTTAAATAAGTTGGACTCACAGTTTCCTTCTTGTTTCTCCTCAGGCGTATCTGAAGCAGTACGGTTACCTGAACGAGCCGGCCGACCCACTGGACCCAAACCACCTGGAGGAAGTCATCGATGCCCTGAGGTGACGTTTCCCTTCTGACAGGAAGTGAAGCTGCAGGAGGAGGAGGAGGAGGATGTGGGGGAGTGAGTTTGAGTGTGAGTTTGACTGTTAGTTAGTGCAGATGTTGACTGAGCAGATGTGTGCAGGGTTTTCCAGAGGGTGAACGATCTGCCACCTACTGGCGAGCTGGATGAAGCCACGGTGGCGGTGATGAGGCAGCCGCGCTGCGGCCTGGACGACCCCTTCAACAAGAAGCTGCACAGATACAGACTGATGGGTGAGTCCAAGATACAACACAACGGTGTCCTTACTCACAGAGAAATAATGTCAACTTTAGCTGAATTCAACCTGAATTTAAAAATATCTCCTTATTAATATGAAACTATAAAGCTGCGGGTGAAAGGACAAATGTTTTTTATGTTGTACTAGAAGAACAGATCTTTTAGTGGAAGTGAAATGTTCTGTTATATATTATAACATATTTCTATCAGTGACTTTCTCTTTATGAAATATTGTGTAAAGTAAAAACATAGTAGAAATTTGAACAATAGACCATATAAACCATATAAATATGCATAAATAATACACACTTAGACATAGCATGTATATAACTATTCATATTTATAACTTATACATATTTCTTCATAAATGTATAATATATAACACAAACTTGGAGTCTGCTGTTCGCATTTATATGATATAATGTGTCATTTTTACTTATATAAATCATATGTGTAGATTTTACTAATAAGAAAGTTAATCAATCATTTAATCATTTAATTATTCCTTATTTTCTTGTCTTTACTTGTAAGTAAGAAATTTGGTTTTTGAATACGTATGTTCTTCATGGGTGAGATTTTCATATAAGCCCTTTTGGGTTTCATACCTCCCCTTCACACTCTCAAATAGTATGATTGTTCATACTATTTGAAATGATATGTTTGTGCAAAAAACAAAAAACTCATATGTTTACACATAAACGCATGCATGTTATATGATTATACTGTTTGCATACATGGTACGTATGTGCATACAGTATATATTCAAACCAAAGCTCATTGATATGTGTTAATATTATACATGTATGTTTACTCACTGAAAATCTGTATAAGCATAATATGATGTGATATGAAGATATAGTGTCAATATATTTGATTAGGAAGGTTAATATCTCCTTTTAATGTACATTTGTTGAATAAACTGTTGTTATTGTTGTTGTTGTGTGTCTGTCTCTGTGTCTCAGGCCGGTGGAGGAAGAGGAGTCTGACCTATCGTATCTACAACTTCACCCCGGACATGAAGAAGTCGGAGGTTAGAGCAGCGATGCGCTCGGCCTTCAGCTACTGGAGCGACGTGACCTCTCTGACCTTCAGGGAGATCGACTACGGCCGCGCGGACATCCGGATCTCCTTCCACAAGAAGGACGGATACTGCTCCGTTCCCTTCGACGGCCGAGGTCAGTTTCCACTACAGGCAAAAACACTGTTTATTCATGCACTGATCAATTTTGAGATTTTGGGCTATTTTTCTTCCTAACAAGTATTCTTTCAGAAAGTCGAAAAAAAATGGTATAAAAACCACATTAAGGTGGTTATTTTACTTCATTTTGTCTCTTTCATCAGTAGATTTCTCCTAAATTTACAAAAAGTTAGTCTGGCCCATGTCATGTCAGGTGTCATTGTAAAGCTCTCTCTCCTGAACAATTATATACGGTAGGCTCCAAAAATTGTCATTTCCTCCGTATCCGCAACCAATCGTAAAAGTACGATTTACAATAACAATCTATGGAATTTTACACTACAAATCTCTAAAGGCCGTTTTCTCAAAATGAGTTTTTCAGACTCAGACTCTGAGCTACAGTAGAAATCTCCACTTCAGCAGCACTTACAGACACCAAACCTTCCAGTTTGATCCCTTTCTATATTCTGAAGGTTTTTACAGAGGGATTGTTGATGTATCATTCACAGCCTGATTTATACAACATTTTATTCCTCAAAACAGGGCGAAATTTGATTTTTTTTTAGGGCTGGTGACAGTATTTTCTCATTTACCGAGTGATAAAAAGAGATATCCAAAATCCTCCTCTGTAAAAACTTCTGACTCTGATAATATGTCAACAAAACAAAACAAGAATTTTGAAAGTAGCTTTATCCATTGTTCAGATTTCAGTTCTGGAAATGTATGCAAATTAGCTCATATTTCATTACACATTTACATATTTAAACATAAATTTTGACAAAACTTGTAATAGAAAAAATATTTGTCTTAATGTGAGTGATAAACTTGGGGAGTTTCATAGTGATGTCTGTTAGTTTTTTGTTTTTTGTTTACCCTATTCATCTGTAGTGTCTCCCCTTCAGCAGAAACACAACACAACACAACACAACACAACACAACACCATGACTCTGTGTGTTTTCCTCCAGGTCACGTGCTGGCCCACGCTGAGTCGCCAGAATCCGGTATTGTTCATTTTGATGAGGACGAGTTCTGGACGGAGGGAACTTATTATGGGACTAATCTGCGCATTGTGGCGGCGCACGAGATCGGCCACGCGCTCGGCCTCGGCCACTCTCAGTTCAGAGCCGCGCTCATGGCCCCGGTCTACTCCGGTTACCGGGCCAACTTCAGGCTGCACGCGGATGACGTCAGCGGCATCCAGGCGCTGTACGGTGAGTGAGTGGGAGGATGGAGACGGAGGGGTTCACTTATTAGTCATGTTTGTGGATTTGTGAACTTTCACAAACTCCTGAAGCTCAGAGAAGTTGTTTGTCTCTGAAAAAGAGGCAACGACAGGTTGTTGTCCTGCTGTGTCATAAACTATAAACTGTTTTCTTGTCTGCACTGCAAAAAATCAAATATCTTACCAAGAATATTTGTCTTATTTTTAGTCAAAATGCCATTTCTAGTCAAAACAAATCTCATTATACTTAAGAATAAGACTCATCACATTAAAAAGCAGCTTGTTTTTAGACACTTTTTCCTTCTTTCAAGCCTATTTTCACTTCAAATAATCTGATAGTGGAGCAAGTTTTTCTTCCTTATTACAAGCACAAAAAACTTGCTTTCACTGGCAGATTTTTCTACTTATTTCAAGTGAAAATTTGTTTGAAACAAGTGAAAATGATCTAAAAACAAGTTAATTTTTAGGTGATGAGTCTTATTTTAAGTGGAGAGGGACTGTTTTGACTAGAAATTAGACATTTTGACAAGAAATAAGACAAATATTCTTGGAAAGATTTTGAGTTTTTGCAGTGTGTAACAACATCTATTGCACGTCTGTCCGTCCTGGGTGAGGGATCCCTCCTCTGTTGCTCACCCTGAGGTTTCTCTGATTTTTCCCTGTTAAAACGGTTTTCCATGAAGTTTTTCCTCAGTGGATGTGAGGGTTTACAGTAAGGGCAGAGGATGTTGTTGTGATGCCATGTGAAGCCCTTTGAGACAAATGGTTTGTAAAAACGGGCTAAATAAAATTGCCTTGCCTTGCCTTGCCTTTGTGCCAGACTATAATAATACAACCTCTGGCAAAAAATTATGGAATCACCACTCAAATCATCACGCAAATCACAGATATGGCACAAAACAACTTTTATACAAAACACCAACCTTCTGGCTTTAAGAAACACACAAAAAAAAGCAAGAAAGAAAATTGTTGTAGTCAGTCACATTTTTATTTTTTTAGATCAAGTAGAGGAAAATCACTCAATTCTGAGTAAAATATTATGGAATCACACTGGTAGCGTCAAGATAGAAAACTTAAAGCAGTATGTTTTGAAAACAGAAACTTCACAAGAAAACAAATGAGGAACAAATGGATGGAAACTGGAGTCGACCGTCTGTGACCAAACTATAATAAACCGTCTGAAGGAGATGGATTTACATAGAGTGTAGGCAATATTCAGTGATGAATCTTAATTCATCAATGAATTCAGTCATTACATCTTCAATAAATGCACAAGTTCACATGGACACTTTTCTGATTCCATCGATTGAAAGGATGTTTGGCGATGATGACTTTTCAAGATGATAAATGAATCTTGCTATAGAGCAAAACTGTGGAAACTTTCCTTCAAAAAATTCATAACTGAATATGACTTTGATCCAGTCGTCCACAGTCCATGATGCTTTCCATCAGCCCACTGTCACCTTGTTTTGTTCTGTTCAGGTGTTAATGACGACCTCAGTTTGTTTCCTTCAGGCGGTTTCTTACAGTTTGTGAAACTCTGACTGTTCAAACTGAGTTTAAACTCATTATTCATGAATGTTTAAAGTGTCAGGTGAAGTTGAGCTGCATGAATTCAACCTGTAACTTGTGTCTCCTCTGTTTTTTTACAGGAAAACGTGTCACCAGCACTTTGGCCAGTCCGACGACCACCGACGGTCTGTTCCCCACGGAGAGCAGCCAGAACACGGAGCCCGTCCCCGACCCCTGCACCGCCGCGCTGGACGCCATCATGCTGGGTAAGAAGAAGAAGACGACTGTAGCAGAGCTGGGATACTAAATGTCTGAGGTTTAAATAGGACAAACCTCCTTCAGAAAGCTCAGTAACAATATTCAGATCATGTTCACCTGATGTGTTTGATTTCAGCCATATTAAGTGGGAATAAATGTGGGCGTGTCCTAACTTATTCCTAAGAAAAAACTGCTTTTTTTTGTTGGAATATTTTATTTTTGCTTTTTTCCAAGAACAAAGTTACAGCGACAAACTGACACAACATAATCAAATCAGGGGAACATTGTCCACAAGGTGGCAGAGTAAAATGACAAGACATGACAGCACAATAGAAAATGAAAAAAGAAAAGAAAAATTAATAATAACAATGACAGTAATAAATGAATAAATAAATAAAGTACATTATACAGTAATCAAAGATAGCGAGAGAGACATGGGGTAGCATCGATGAAATTGGACCTTCTGACAAATAATAATTAAAAAATATAATTTAAAAAAAATTGCATATGAGATTTACATAGAAAATGACCTTACATACCTACTGTATCTATTTTGATGCACACATTTTCAACGCGGTACTACTATAAAATAAGTTGTAAAATATTAAGTAATTTTACTTTGCATCAATACAGTAATTATTCCTATTGAAGTTTCAGTAACAATTTTAAAGTTTTTCTTACCTTAACTTTTTCAAAATTGGCAAAAATATCCATGAGAAAACACATTTGGCGGCCATATTGGATGTCCCAAGTGAAGGCTGCTGGTGCATAAATAACTAACTGCACCCTGGTGGATTATCTGATCATTGCATCTACAGTATCTACTCAAATCAAATTTGATACAAATGGCGACATATTAAAGATGTTTAGGTGTCAGTAGTTCATAGGGTTTCCTGCTTATTTCACATGACTGATGCGTCTCTTCAGGTCCGTGGAGGAAGACCTTCGCCTTCAGCGGAGACTACGTGTGGACGATCTCCGACCTGGGACACAACACGCCGATGAGGGTCGACCGGCTGTGGAGGGAACTCCCCGGAGACCTGGACGCCGCCGTGCACTCGCCCAGAACCAACAAGACCTACTTCCTGAAAGGTGAAGCTGCTTCCTGGTTCAGACTGAGGCCGATGATGAGACGTTCACTTCTTTTCTTCCAGCTGAGATTTAAGAATATTAAAGGGATAGTAGCATTTTTTTAAAGTGGGGTTGTATGATCTACAAATAGCCCCTAAGTACTTTAATTGCAGTAGAAGACTCTCTGCACTCCTCCCGTTAGCAACGCCAGTCCATAGCCCTGCCCAGAGATTTACAACATACAGTGTTGTCAACAGACCCAAAGAAACGGCCTATTTTCGCGGCCTAAAAGAGGTTTTACCTGAAAAAAAAACACACAGTTCCATTGTTCGCTATAATATAATCAACTCACGTATCCCTCCGCCCAGGGTTAGCGCTCGCCGATCAGCAGTTGGTTAGGTCCAAATAAAAACTGCGTTTTTCCTGCACTTTGAAGGGCTGGAAAAATTATATTATAGCGAACAATGGAACTGTGTATTTTTTTTCAGGTAAAACCTCTTTTAGGCCACAAAAATAGGCCGTTTCTTTGGGTCTGTTGACAACACTGTATGTTGTAAATCTCTGGGCAGGGCTATGGGCTGGCGTTGCTAACCGGACTTAGGGGCTATTTGTAGATCATACAACCACACTTTAAAAAAAATGCTACTATCCCTTTAAGACTGTTTGTGTTCTGCCAGGGAGCAGAGTGTGGCGCTACACCCGGTTCCTGCTGGACTACGGTTACCCCAAACAGGTGAAGAGGATTCCTCCCAACATCGACGCAGCTTTGTACCTGGAGAGGAACAAGAAGATCGTCTTCATTAAGGTATCACTGATCACACAGCAGCTTCTTCCACATGAAACCACCTCCACATTCATCCTAATCTGAATTAAGCGCTATTGAATGTGGGATCCCTCAAGGCTCCGTCTTGGGGTTTGTATATAAAATAATATCTGTGAGGTATCAGATTCATTGCAATGTGTATTGTTTGCAGACGACACAAATTTTTTTTAGTTCGGGAAGTGATTTAAAAACTGTAGTAGAAAATATAAAAATCATGATATGGTGGTCACACTTAAAATGTGGTTTGATGAAAACAAGTTTAAAAAAAAAATCTGAATAAGACTAAGTTCATGACACATCTCATCATCCATCGATGGAGTTTCCTTCCAAATTTCGTTATTTTAGGTGTGATCATTGATGCAAACATTACATGGAAAGCTCAAATAACACAGGTCAAAAAATCAAAAGTGTCTAAGAACACATTTAGTTTGAATAAGGCAAAGTTTGTTTTTGATTTGATGAACTACTATTTTTTGAGAATAACTCATAAAGTGAATAATAGAGAATGCACAAGAAACTATAAGTTCATATGAAGTGTGCAGGTAGTTGCTCTTTGCTTATTGACTTTAATTGGGAAGTCATTTGCCAGAATTGATTTACTTACTTACTTACTAATTCAGCAGACCATCTAGTTCTAATTTCAAAAGGAAAGGCAGAGAAAATATGTTTTCTTCATCCTGCTTCTTCCCGGGCATCGAATATGTGAATTAATATTATCATTTTGTCTGTTTTGTTTCAATAATCCATGTGAAAATGATGATAATTGACCGTCTCCACCAATGTCTCATGTCTCAAAATGAAAAAAAAAAACAGAAAATGGGGTCATTTGTCTCTGCATCATGTATAATTCAAAAGTTGTTTAGATTTTACATTTTCCTTTTTCATGTTAGGAAATCCAGGGTGGCAACCAAATCTAGCCAAAATAAACACACATGGGACAATATTTCAAGTTGAGATCATCAACATTTGTTAACTAGACATTTCAAAGATTGTAAAAAAATATATATAAAAGTTAGAAAAAAATATCAATGGGCTACATGGGGGAGGAGTTCCTGTGATCTAATTTAGCCATTTTTTAAAACTTTTTTTGTGTTTATTTGAGTTTTTATGTACCAGTGGCCTCAAAAGTGCCTCAATAGCAAAATGAGCTGTTTTTAAACCAGGTTTTCTAATAGTTATGAATAGTTATTGTCACTCAAACTTTTGTGGATGCTTAATGAGGCACTTGACTTTGATATAATATAAGCATTTTTACTATTTAAAGTCAGGTTTCCAAAGGCTTTAAGGATTACAAAATCCTACTTGACTAGTAATGTAATGAAGTGAAATCCTTGATGCATGGAACAAATACAGATGAAGTGTCTCCTCTCTCAGGGTTCGGAGCACTGGCAGTGGGACGAGCTGAAGTACAGCGACCTGAGCATCTACCCCAAACCGCTGTCGCTGCTCTTCACCGGCGTTCCCTCCGCTCCGGACGCCGCCTTCACCTGGACCAACGGAAAGATCTTCTTCTTCAAGGGCGACGAGTACTGGAGGGTGAACGAGCTGCTGCGGGCGGACAGAGGATACCCGCTGAGCAAGAAGGAGCGCTGGATGAGATGCTAGTGACGGCGTCGTCTGACCACCAGGTGGCAGCAGGCGCTCAGTCAGAGGCAAACAGAGAGGCGCACTGCAAAAACTCAAAGTCTTTCCAAGAATATTTGTCTTATTTCTTGTCAAAATGTCTCATTTCTAGTCAAAACTAATCTCTTTCCACTTAAAATAAGACTCATCACCTAAAAAATTAACTTGCTTTTAGATAATTTTCACTTGTTTCAAACAAATTCTCACTTGAAATAAGTAGAAAAATCTGCCAGTGAAAGGAAGTTTTTTGTTCTTGTAATAAGAAAGAAAAACTTGTTCCACTATCAGATTTTTCTACTTATTTCAAGTGGAAATAGGCTTGAAATAAGTGAAAAGTGTCTAAAAACAAGCTACTTTTGTATGTATATGTATTAATATACTTATTTAAGGTATAATGAGATTTGTTTTGACTAGAAATAAGACATTTTGATTAGAAATAAGACAAATATTCTTGGTAAGATTTTGAGTTTTTGCAGTGTGTGTGGGGGTGTGCTGGTTTCACTCCAAATGGGGCATTGGCAACAACTGTGCAACCTCAACAACAACAACAACAGTGATCAATTGTGAAATATCATTTAACATGAAAGAAAAAGAGAATAACAGTGTGAGGACTGGTTTTATTTCACTGGACGGATCGATTCCCTCCCTCTGGAGCAGAAACAGGCCGATTCCTGTGAAACTGTGTTTGTGTGACTGTGAGAATTATGTAAGCTGAGCTGTGATCTCAGGGAGAAGTCGAGGGGAGGCCTTGTTCTTCTGTTGTGTTTTTCAAATCTCAAACATATGTGTTGCATTACGTCCTAATACTTTCAGTACGATGTAACATCATCATGGTGATTGGGAGTGTGCAGCAGCTTCCTCTAATGTTCAGTTCAGCGTTCGTCATCGTAAAACATTTAGCAGCATCATTACTGTGGCATGAAGCAAAAGTTTCTGTTAATGTGAACAGCTCATCAAGTGGAAGATGAAATGATCTCCAGAAGACATAAAGTTACAGATGAAACATTCACTTTACGTTTTAAACTATATATTTATTTATTTCCATCTTCTCCATGTTCAAACTGCAAGAAAAGGAAAAGGGCCATCAGCAAAGGTCTGGGCCCCTGCATAGTTAGTAGCTAGTAGCCCCCCCTTTGGAAACTATCCCAGTGTGTAAATAAGTGTTTTTCAACCTGAAATGTCTAGTATTTGATTAAAAAAATAAAAAATTACTGATAAAAATATTTTTTTAAAGCCCCAGTATGTAACTTATTTGGCTTTTTATTATCAAAAATCAAATCTGTCTTTCATAAATACGTATTTCTCTGAAGTGGAATCACAGCCGCATACAAATGAAGGCTTTCTGGTACCTTAGAATGAGTTGTTACAAGTCGTTACAAATACATAAGTGGGCGACGCACCGAACCGAGGCGGCCATGTTGCATCGCCATTTTTTTTTTACGTTCAGTGGCAGCGTGACCGTAGGTAACCACGGAAACTCAGCAGAGCTGTGGGCTCGGCCTGTTAAAACTGTCACCACTGTGTAGTGTGAGGAAGGACGGAGGCACTTGTGTTGCATTCAGGTGCAGTCAGGCAGACGGCCGTCGGCAAACCAACCGGATGTCATTTTACTCCACCAGAGAAAGACGGTAAAACAATACCACATCACCATGACAACATATTGTCACGCCTGTATTGTTTTGCCTCGTGCTGGCGGACCACTTGTTTACATAGACGCTTGTTTATCCTGTTACATGCAGCGTCTGTTGTCTGTCTGACGTCTGCCCGATTTCACGTGAATGCAACATCAAGAATACGTTCAGATATGCAACCGCACCGCTAGATGGGGGGAATTCCTACATATTATACCTTTAAATAATGATTACAGTAAAAACACCACGCACAAGCTTAAACAACAGCATTCAATACGTTCACGTTCTCAAATATAAATTGCATTCAAATAAATTGCAGCAGATATCTGAGCTGCTGCATCTTGACTGACGGCGGCGCGGGGTCGCCAGACATTTGTGATGTCAGAATGGGGTGATTAAAATATTGAAAAAGAGTGTTTCATGTTTAACTTTATGTCTTTTGGAGATCATTTCATCTTCCACTTGATGAACTATTTTAACATTAACACACGTTTAGGACCAAACTTTTGCATGATGACACTGAGAAATCATGTGGCATGGATTCTTCTTCCCTTTCCTTCCTTCCTTCCTTTATTCTTTTTTTTCTCCACATGGAAATCTAACATTTTGTAAAATTAAACAAGACGTACTGTCAGTGTGTGTGTGTGTGGCTCGACATTCCCACAATAAAAAGAAAAAGAAAAGGGATAAAAGGATAAAAGCTGTTTAATGTTTGCTGTGATGAAAGGCCGCTCTGTGCTGCATTGTGTTTGTCTGGAAAACCCCCCCCCCCAAAAAAAAAAAACCTCAGAAGCGCCATGGCAACCTCGACCAATTGCAGCGTAGGAAATCCTCCCCATGACCTCTTTATTGCCGATGAGAAATCTGGCCGGTGACGACGCTGCTGCAGTGTTGCTATGACACCGGAGAGACAAACAGCGAAGACAGACAGACAGACGGGTCGTTTTTTTTTAGTTGTTTTGTTTTGTATCAAACAAAATTTATTCATCTTTGAAATTTCTATCAACAGGTTATTTACAGATTCAGGTGACAAGTGCATCGTCCCTGCAACAAAACAAACAAACAGAATGGATAATTATTTAAAAATCTACAAATTAACATCAAACATGCTTTGTTTTTTAAAATTTTTTTGTCCTTTTTTGTCCCCAACACTACTTGGTTGTTGTATAAAATAAATTATAAAACGTTTACTTTACTCTAAATTCTTCACCTACTTTTATTCTGACGGAGCTTCGCTGCAAAAACAAAAACACAAGAAGGTGAAAGAACTGAATTAAGAGAAAAAGTGGTTTCCTGCTACGAGCTCAACACGTTCAGGAGCTTTGAAATACAAACGGCTGAAAGTTTTCTTTGCATCGTTTAGTTTTTTTGCTTCACGGCCTCGGGAAAAGTTCACACACACACACACACACACACACACACACACACAAAAACACACACACAGGATAAAAAATAAAATAAAAAACACACATCCTATGACGACGGTTAAAAAGTAAAGACAGGTAATAGTAACACAACAACAACACTTCATGGCGATGATGACTAAACTGTGTGAAAAGTTACAGTACAACAGTCAACGTTTCTGTGGCTCGTACTCGCTGTGATGGTGCGTTTTTAAAGGGATACTTCACCCAAAATATCGATAATTCACCCAATTTTCATCTACTCACAGTCATGCCAAGGAAAGAAGGGTTTGGAGAACTTTCAGAGTCACATAATGGCGGTGGATAGAGTTCACTTTGGAATCATCCAAAACACACACTATGAAAACTCTGTTTTTAGCCTTGTTGTAGCAGTAGTAGTGTGTTTTGTGTGACCTTGGCACTGTTGAAGATGAGTGAGTTGCGTTTTCTGCTTCATTGTCCTCCGTATGGAACCGCATCAGCGGTTTTGCATGAATTTCCCTCTAAAACAACTCTGTCTGGTAACGTTGTGTTATTATCTCATAGCGTGGTGAATGTGCAGGTCACAACTTGTCCACCAGAGTTTTGGAGTTGTTGGATTGTGTATTTGATGAGTTTGATGAGGGAAACCAAGAAATCCCATGAGCCTCCGTAGCGTAGCTGTGAGCAGCTCACTGCTCTGCTCCGCCGTTCTAAAAATAGCTTGCACCGACAATTAAAGGTAACGAACCTACTGCTATGACCTATAGGGATAAACTGAGACATTCCCTGTATGAGAAATCCCAGATGAAGAAGAACCCAGACTTATTCTGGATGTCTGAACGTGAGATGTTGTGTTGGTTTTTTAAAAGAGGAGGTCTACTGTATGCTCTATCTAGATTCATTGATGGAGCTTGGGAATTGAGACAGGAAGGATTATATCCCACATAACATCATGGTTTGCTGCTGCTTACTGGTCTGTATCCTGGAAGCCTGTTTGTTTGTTTCTGTCTGTTGTAATTCTAAGACGACACGCTATAGCCACTCTTGAACGTACAGTAGCCTATGTATTTAAATGTTTAGTGTCTTATAATCCCATGTGCATGATGACACTTCAACAAAACAATCAATCAAAATCAAGCAGTAGCTCCCAGTGGCTCTGTTAGATGTTCGTTCATTGTTGAAAACCATTGGATGTTTGATGTAAACACAGAAGATGTGTTCCCCCTGGAACTCCTAAAGAGTTTTGATGACTCTGAAAGTTCTCCAAACCCTTCCTTGGCATGACGGTGAGTAGATGAAAATTGGTGAATTATCGATTTTTTGTGTGAAGTATCCCTTTAATGCACAATGGGAGGAAATGGGAGGACCGCGCTTCACTTCAGTCAGCGTCAGTGTGTGTGTGTGTGTGTGTTGTAGTGGTTTGTAGCAGAGTCAGTCACTTCTGCCTCCTCCTCCTCCTCCTCTAAAGAATAAAAAGCAGCATCTTCCTCGTCTCCTCGTCTTCACACCGACGCTCCGTCCTGGCTCTGGCTCTGGCTCTGGATCAGTTTCAGTTTCTTTTTTAAAAACAAGTCTCTCTCCTCCGGTCTCCTCTCCTCTCCGGTGTCAGACCCTGACGACGGGCGTGGTGGCGGTGAGCGGAGCCGTGGAGCCGGTGTCGTAGTCCAGGTCGATGGTGGTGTGGTTGGAGGTTCCCAGGCTGCTAAGGGAAGTACCGGTGCCCATCTGTCTGTCCCGCAGACTTTGCAGGTAACTCTGAGGAGAGAAAAACAACCACATGAGACAACGGAAATTAACCTTAGAAACAAGAAACAAGTCCTTATATTTCTGTATATACATCTCTACTGGTCTTAGGGGAGAGTCGGGGCAAGATGAGCTAGGAAACCATAAGAAGAATTGAGTCATGTGACCGAATATTTAGGATCATCATTAATACATTTTTTTTAATTTTTTTTTAATTTGGAGGCGCCTTTCATGGCACTCAAGGTCACCTTACAAAGCAGAAAATAACAATAACAACAAGAAGTAAATACTAAATCACTAAAAAAACAAACAAATCTGCAATCTTCAAAAATGAAAGATGCAGGGGTGGGGAGGGCAAAGAGAGTTTAGAGGGAGTAGGCCTGTTTAAAAAGGTGGGTCATTGCATTTCATGGAGTCTGTGAAGGTAAAAACCACATGAGTAAAGGGGTTTGACATCACAAGATCATAAGTTTTTAATGAGAATTGTGGGTAAAACTTTAATTTACAGGCCGTTAATTACGTCATAGTCAAGAAATAACAAATAACTGCATCATAATGTCTAGAAACAACGGTCAATTTCATAGTAATGTTGAGAAATATCACCAAGAAATAGCGATTGATTGTGTAGAAACAGCCCAGAAATGTCGGTCAATTGCAAATTAACTCTGCAAATTCATTTCTAAGCTATTTCTTGACATTATCACCTAACGGCCTGTAAATTAAAGAGTTACGGAATTGTCTTTAGACCAAAAGAGATAATTATAAATGTGTTTTATACATCAGTTGTGGTATCTATGAGCTACAACATGAAGTATGAAAAGTGCCCATCTGTCTGTCCCGCAGACTTTGCAGGTAACTCTGAGGAACGAAAACAAGCACACATGAGACAACGGAAAACCTTAGAAACAAGTCTTTATATTTCTATTCATCTCTACTGGTCTTAGGGGAGAGTGGGGGCAAGATGGACGAAAGCGAAAACATTTGCCAAAATGTTTTCATTCATCAAGAACGAAAGTCGGAGGTTCGAAGACGATCAGATAGCTACCGTTGCAGCTCCGACCATAAATGGCGTTCCGGCTGCGTTATTCCCATGACCCGCCGGGCAGCGTGCGGGAAACTGAAACTAGGAAATGCTGGATGAGTCCACCACTAAATAATAATATCACAATAACTATAAAGACAAAACGATATATTTATCGAAAATGGACCCATTAACAAGTGGGTAATGTAGATCCATCCACATTAAAGGAATAGTTCACCAAAAAATTAAATTCAGTCATTATTGACTCCCCCTCATGCTGATTAATACTCCAGAGTAATACTCCAGAGTAGTTTTTTATTCCTCAAAGTGCATGTGGAGACCCGGGAGGCCGGTTCCTAGTCCAACGAAATCCTTATATGAGAGTAATAGGACCCGACACAAAAACGTCCATAAAACTACACAAAAACCATTTAATATTCCTCCACACTGCTCGTCCACTGCAATCCAAGTGTCCTGAAGGGAGATAGTCCAGAGGCAAATTCAATCCAGGACTGTTTAGGCTGTAAAAATGTCCTAAATGAGGTTGTTTCCAGTAAACTCTGGACTATCTCCCTTCAGGACACTTGGATTGCAGTGGACGAGCAGTGTGGAGGAATATTAAATGGTTTTTGTGTAGTTTTATGGACGTTTTTGTGTTGGGCCCTATTACTCTCATATAAAGTTTTGGTTGGACTAGGAACCGGCCTCCCGGGTCTCCAGATGCACTTTGAGGAATAAAAAACTACTCCGGAGTATTCATCATCAGCATGAGGGGAAGTCAACAATGACTGGATTCCATTTTTTGGTGAACTATTCCTTTAATATGAAACTCTTTTATAACCTTTAAAGAGAACGGTTTGTTTGAACATCCTATGGCCTTTTGTTTTGGTCTTACTGGGGTATGAATAATTTCAGACAGGGGGATTTTTGTTCACAGTTTAAATAAACACCTTTAACAATGTAACTTTACTTGAATAAACTGGTCATGGCTCCAGACTTTTCCTCCGTGTCCTATTTATGTAAAAAATTAATAAATTCCTTGTATTTGACATGGGAATGAATAATTTTGGGGCTTAAGTGTACAGTATGAAGAGTGTATATTAGTCAGCAACAAAACTCTAATTGTCTTGATGTAGTGTAGCTGCTCATCTTACCCCACTCTCCTCTACTGGTAAAAGCACAACAACAACAACGACAACAACAACAGTTTATCTAGAACTACCACAGCACACACGCCATGTGGGGCGACACTGACCGGCGCCAGTAGGTCCCCAGCGTAACGTTTCACTGGGGTGGGTTTACGACGGTAAGTGCCTTCCTGCCCACCTGCCTGCTGCCGCTTCTTGGCGTCCTTCTCTCGGATCCGCATCAGCTGCACGCGCTTCTGTCGCCCCCTGATGACGACTGACAGGACACAGAGGACAAGAGTCACATACTGTAAATACATAATAATAATAATAATAATAATAATAATAATGAAGCACATCTGTAGTTAAGTCCTAACTCAAACATCTGGAAATGAAAAGTTAGATTCTGGACTTTCTTTCTTTACAACTTTAAAATCATCTTTAATCTCAGAGAGCTGCAAGTTTTATTTATGTTACTGTACAAAGACTAAATAACTGCTAAAACATATGAAATAAGTTCATTTTAGCCTTTTACAGTTTTTCTCGATTGTTTACACACATTTTCTGAATGCATGCCTCATACTCTCAGAACTCTACACACAAATCCAAAAACACACACACAATGGGCAAAACCCCTAACTTCTCCTGCAAAATGAAACTTTACATTCAAAACAATGTTATATATTCTCAAAATGCTATTTTAGTCTCAAATGACACACACAAACCATCATATGACTAGACATTTATAACAACCAGTTGAACACTGATGTGCTCAGTGTAAAACACTAGGATGAATGGAAAACACTTCTACTCCATTCATCATAATGACTTAGGTTTTTTTTTTTACTGTAACTACAGACAGTACATATTTTAGAATATTGTTTTGATACTCAGAACACTCAAATACACCTTAACAAATGAAATGCGTGAAGACGCGACCGAGGTGGTCGTGTGACTATGCAGCCGTGCTGCTGTGACCACAAAAGAAGAAAAAAAAGAGTCGGTCGGGGTCAGCTGGTTTACGGCCGAACAATTTTGAAAGACTGAATACATAATTTTGACAAGATGAGAATACTGTAACATGTAGCTCACCTAGTAGAGCAGTACTCTTTGTAGTCAAAGACTTTGTTCTAGTCTAGGTTCGAATCCCTCTATCAATATGCAATTTTGGTGATCAATGCATTTTCTTTTCTCATCATCATTATGATCACTGCTATGTGTGTGTGTGTGTTTGTGTTGTGTGGCCTCTCTGTTTGGTTTCTCTCTTTTTGGTGTCAGTCCATCACTGCCTGTTATGCTGCCCTTTTTTGCTAAAGCTCTGATTGCTAATTGTAAAACTGTGTGACAGGTGTTTACCCATGTGATGAGTCAGTGTGAATAGTAGGGAAAGTAACTTTAGAATTTTGAATAACAGTGTGTTACTCGTGAAAACAAGAGATTTTCTTCATGAAAATTGTGCCAAATGCAGAGAATTGTGTGTAGTGTTTTGAAAAAAGTGTGTTATAGAACTGCAAATTGAGTGTAAAGCAGGAATTGTGCTTGTAGTTTAGCAGATTTGGTCAAGGGAGTTGGTGCATGAGTTAGATGTTGAGGCCATTGTGTCTCAAGTACCAAAAATTGTGTGTAAACAATCGAGAAAAACTGTAACTGCATTAATATGAACATTTTATACAATGTTTTTGTTTAACATTGATTTTCTTTGCAATAACTTTGATGTATCTTCACTGTAGGTCTCCTCATTCCTGCTCCAGAGTCATTTTCTTTTTCCGTTTCCATTAAGAATAAGAATAAATATAACTTCATTGATTCATTCATGATTATTATTATTTATACATCTATGTAATATCAATAAATTACATTGATTTCCAGTCCAATGGATTTATTAAGGATTTCAGGAACCTAACATGAATTGAATTGAAACATGAAAAAAAAACCTTTTCCCTTCCCAGTGAGAAAAGTTCACATGAGACAGAACAAAGAGGCAAAGTTTGGTTTAATATCTGTCACTGATCGGCTCATGACTCCTGCAGCGAGCGTGAATAAGATCAATCATATGATCGTTAAATAAGATCAATCATATGATCGTTGAATAAGATCAATCATATGATCGTTGAATAAGATCAATCATATGATCGTTGGACGCTGAATGTTCCTCCTTCATTAAAGGAGGTCGTCGTCACTGGAAAAATAAATGTCTCATTTTTCATTTTTTATTTCTACTTTGGCTCCTTGAAGCCGTCAAACATGTAACTGTCTGGAGTCACAGGCCCCGCCCCTTTATATTGTTATAGGAGAGGAGAGGAGAGGGGAGGGGGAGAGGAGAGGGGAGGAGAGGAGAGGAGAGGAGAGGAGGAGTGGAGAGAGGAATGTAGGAGAGGAGAGGAGTAATAGGGTAAGATAGAGAGGAGAGGAGAGGAGAGGAGAGGAGAGATAGAATAAGATAGAGAGGAGAGGAAAGGAGAGATAGGATAAGATAAGATAGATAGGAGAGGAGAGATAGGATAAGATAGAGAGGAGAGGAGAGGAGAGGAGAGATAGAATAAGATAGAGAGGAGAGGAAAGGAGAGATAGGATAAGATAGAGAGGAGAGGAGAGGAAAAGAAAGGAAAGGAAAGGAGAGATAGTATAAGATAGAAAGGAAAGGAAAGGAAAGGAAAGGAAAGGAAAGGAAAGACAGGATAAGATAAGATAGGAGAGGAGAGGAAGGACTTCCCACTTCCCAGTCTCTGCTGCTTTATAACAGTAGTAAACAACAACAACTCTTCTAACAGTAATAAACAACAACTCTTCTTCTTACCCTCGGTGTGTGAGGAGAGGAGGGGAGGAAAGGAAAGAGGAGAGGAGAGGAGAGGAGGAAAGGAAAGAGGAGAGGAGAGGAGAGGAGAGGAGAGGAGGAAAGGAAAGAGGAGAGGAGAGGAGGAAAGGAAAGAGGAGAGGAGAGGATCGTGTTCTTACCCTCGGTGTGAGAGAAGCTGTCGTCGGTCAGCTTCCACTGCACCAGCACTCCGATGAGGCTGAGCGCCGGCCAGATCCCCAGGATGACCCAGCTGTACCAGCAGAGCGGCGGCCCCGGCGCGAGGCGCAGGCACTCGTACACGTGCGTGGCGAGCGCCAGCATCTCCACGAAGTAGTCGGCGCACACGGTCATGATGGCGGCGCCGAACACGGCCGTGGACAGCATGGTGAAGAACTTCTGCCACTGCAGCGTCAGCACGGCGAACAGCATGCCGGCGCCTAGCAACGCGCCCAGCGGCACCCACACCGTGGCGGGCGTGTAGAACTGGTGTGCGACCAGCAGGGCGGCGAGGGCGAGCAGCAGCCCCAGCAGCAGCCCCGTCATGAAGAGGCCGACGCTGCGCACCAGCATGGTGACCAGGCCGCACAGCAGGCCGATGCCGAGCCCGATGCCGGCGCTCGCCTCCACGCTCAGCTGCGTGTCGAGGACGTGCTCCTTGTGGCACAGCAGGAAGATGATGACGGAGCCGAACATCAGGCCCGACAGGAACATCACGGCCTTGAAGCAGCGGTAACCTGCAGCAGAGAGGAGGAGGAGGAGGAGGAGGAGGAGGAGACGCCCATATAAGGAGGTTTTTATTTTTTTAAAGTATATTTTTCGGCTTTTTGCCTTTATTTGATAGTGATGACAGTAGAGATAGACAGGAAATGGGGAGGCAGAGAGAGGGGGAATGACACGCAGGAAAGGTCTGCCCGACGCGGGATTCGAACCGGGGACGCCTGCGGCGAGGACTGTAGCCTCTACATGGGGCGGCCGCTCTACCCACTGCGCCACGCACCGCCCCATAAGGAGGTTTTTATTAAGGGGATAGTTCAACATTTAGTCAAATTCTCCTCTCACCATAATCCCTATAGACCAGAGCGGCATTTTTATGCAAATGAGAATGACTGATGCATCCTGGGTAATTTAGGGGCAGCACCCGGCATTTTTAAATTGCACTCAGTGGCTTTTTGTGTTTTGATGGAGCGTAGACTAACTAACAATCAATTTGAATGTTTTATTTTTTGTTTCTTTTGTAGCACTATGTCTCATAATTATTTTGACACCCTCTTTGAAACCCACCGTTCACGCTAGTATCTTGAAAAATTACAATTAATTAATCTACCGGTATGCTCATTTAGCCTCCCACAATGATCAATGACTCCACACAGTGGCCAGAAATGTCTTACCCAGACATCTACACGTATTTGGTCGAATCACCGGGTAGGTTTTGGCTAAGTGTTGTCTGTAAATACCCTGTTAATAGCCAACTTTTTGTTAGTTAGTTTGTCAAGCCAGTTAGGCTGAACTTTTCAATGGAGGGATGCCAGGCGCTGCCCCTAAATTACCCAGGATGCATCAGTCATTCTCATTTGTATAAAAATGCCGGCTCTGGTCTATAGAACGAATCACCTTGTTGTTTACAACTACTTCCGGGTAGAAAATCAGCATGAGAACAATAATGATGGACGAGAGTTTCGCTACAAACATCTCATTTTTCACGTCACTATATCACCGTTTAGACTAATCTGATGTTTGTTAAGTCTATAAAAACCAATGATTGGACAAACATTACTATTTCTGTGTGCACATTTTTGGAATTAGTCATGGTTATCATAGATTAGCCGGGCTAACAGTTAGCTACCTGTTTAACTTTAATAACTCAGTGACTCAATAAATGAAATGAAAAAATATTTTCTCCAGCGGATATCTGAGTTACAACATGACTGAGCTGACTGGAGTAGTTTCATGTCGTGTCCGACAACGGGAGGGTTTTAACAGTTGACGTCCTGATGTTAGCATTGCTACTGCCGTGTCCCTGTCAGCTGAGCCACTGATGCTTTCTAGACACTGTGATTCCCCCAAAACTGAATACTGTAAATACCACACATAGCAACACAAAACACACACACACAGAAATAGTAATGTTTCTTTAAACATTTCAGATTTGTCTCAACGGTGATAGGACGTAAAAATATGATATAATATAGCTAAACTCTGGTTCGTTACTACTGTTCTCATTCAAATTCGATTCAAGACGATTCGGTCTATAGTCACAGCAGTAGGTTCATCACCTTTAATTATCGGTGCATGTTGTTTTGAGATCAGCGGGGCAGAGACGTGAGCTTCTCAGTGAACACAACGGAGGCGCATGGTATTTTCGCTTTTGTCTCATCAAACTCATCAAATACACAATCCAACAACTCCAAAACGCTCTGGTGGACAAGTTGTGACCTGCACATTCACCACGCTATGAGATAATCATGCAACATTAACGAGACAGAGTTGTTTAAAGGTGCATTCACACCGGACCTTTTATTTTTGTCGCTGGCGACGAGTTTACATATTAAGTCAATGCAAACGAGCGATTGAGCGATTAATTGCTCAGGCGAAAAATTGCTGGGGCTCCGAGTGACAGCGACAGAGCGAGAAATCGTTTTTTCATGAATCTAAGTCCAACACCCGCATTTTGTTATAATTTGTTGCATTATGTAACAACTTATTAGAAGTTTATTACATATTGCGTCCAAGAATTTTATCACAAAATGTGGCAGATTGTTACCAAATGCGGCGTTATTACATCATGAGGTGAAAATTGATTACACTATTACATAATGAGGCATTATAACATAGTTGGTGCAGGTGTGGCGTGCAGGAAGTCTTCCTTTTATAAATAATTAAATAGATATACAGTATAGTCATATATCAAAACATAGTTACTGCCTACTGAGGCTTTATTGCATAACTTAAGTTACAGGAAGCTCATGAGCCGAGAAGAAACACCAGGCCGAGGCCACGACTCGTGCATAACACAGGAAAAGTGCGTCATCAATTATGTTTCTGAGCAGAAAATGTGCTTGGATCAATTACGACCGGTTATGTTGGCTGGATTTGATTTTTAATGAATCCCTCCCTTACACCACAGAGATCTAGAGTGAGGAACTGACAGAGTAAGAGAAACAACTACCCCCATTATATGACTGTAATTCACACGTGTTGCTGCACATGGATCCAATCAGAGTGTGAGTGTGAGTGTTATGTCATTGCGTGTCCTCACCAAAGAAGCAGTAAATGATGCCGAACAGGCAGCACATGGAGCAGATGACGGCAGGGATGATGTCATACTTCCTCTCGATCTCCAGGCTGCAGGCGTTGACGTCGGTCGGCCCCGCCCCCGCCGGCCCCGACCCCGCCCCCGAGCCGAACCCCGAGCCCGAGCCCGGCCCCGGCGGCGCCAACCCCAGCCCGGTGGGATCTGCCATCGGTTGGCTGAAGGACAGACGGACGTGGGCAGGATGGACGACGATGAAGCTCAGGACGAGGGGCAGAAAGCTCTGGAGGTGGAGGAGTTACCTCAGGTCCATCGGAGCAGCTGACACGTCTGAGAAGAAGAAGCAGAAGAAACAAAACAGATTTATTTTTTGAGCACATTTGTAGCTCTGCAGTATGTAATAACGCTGCTATATGTAAAAATGTAATACATTTTAACGCTGCATTTTGTAATAATCCGCCACATTTTGTAATAAAATTCTTGAACGCAACATATAGGCTAATATACTTTGCCGCATTTTGTAATTAGTTTTTACTCTTTATGAAAAAAATGTAATAATTCAGTGTAATATGTAACAACTTATTACAAAATGCAGCAAAGTTTATTAGCCTACATATTGCGCTCAAGAATTTTATTACAAACTGCTGCGTGGTTACATCATGAGGTGACATTTCTTTTACATTTTTACATAATGTGGTGCTACAACATTTAAAAACAACAAATCTTGACCAAAGTGCTTCACAATTATGTGCAAAACAAGAACAACAATGACCAAAGAATATTAAAAAGAGAGAAAAAAGACAGAAAGAAAGAAGATTTAAAACAGTGGGTACAATAAAATAAAAATCAGAGGACGATGGAGTATTTGTACTACGCCGAATCAAATGCCATGGAGACAGGTTTTTAGCCGTGTTTTGAAGAACAAACTGAATGTGGCAAATTATTCCACAGTGTGAGTTTGTGAGGACAAAGTTACAGTTGACCTGAAGATTTCACACTTCACCTTCACTCCTGAGTCAAACTGACACTCTCACACACACACACACACACTCAGCTCATTCACATCCAGCTCCGTCACCTGGCGACAGCGTTTTGACTTCACTCACTGAGTTTTTAACGTAACTCAATTAAAATAATCAAGTTAAACCTGAGACACGATGACACGCTGAAGAGGGGGAAAAGTTGAGCAACACTTTTCTGTGACTCATTTGAAAACTTTTTCTTTCTGTTTTTTTATAACTGGGATGTCCCTTCTCCTCCTGCTGCTGCTTCACCAGCTTTGTTCATTGTTACGGACAGAAAACAACCACACACTTTACTTTAGTGGTGATCTTCTTCGCTGGGGCAGTTCACACACTCTGCTCCTCATTATTTATTAACTTATTTGTTATTATGTTGTTTACATCAGTGGTTCGCAAACTTTTTACATCAAGGACCCCTAAAATGACACAAATTAGACCAAGGACCCCCATTGGACAAAATTTTGAAGCAGACACGAGAAATACATAAATACTTTCTTAGACTGAAGAACGTTACTTTTTAGTCAATACATTCAAATTAGGGCCATTGGCGTGAAGTTTTGCAAATATTGTAGAGAAATTTCTGAAAAAAAATGGTACAATTTCTCCAAAAATGTTTAAACATTTCTAGAAAAAAGTGGTACAAATTCTCAACAAAAAAAAAAAGTTAAAAAAAATGTGGTAGGATTTCAAAAAAGTTAAAAATATTCTAGAAAAAAGTGGTAAAATTTCTCAAAAACAATTCTAGTGGTAAGATTTCTCAAAAAAAGTGGTAAGATTTCTCAAAAAAAAAAGTTTTAAAAAAATTCTACAAGAAACGTGTAAAATTACTCAAAAAAGTAAAAAAAAAAAAAAATTCTAGAAAAAGTGGTAAAATTTCAAAAAAAAAAAGAAAAGTTAATGAATAAATAAATAAATGAAAGTGGAAAAAAATTCTCAAGAAACTAGAAAAAAGTTGTTAAATTTCAAGAAATAAAGTTGGAGACCCCCTTCAAACCCTCTCAAGGACCCCTTGGGGTCCTCGGACCACACTTTGAGAACCATTGGTTTACATTAACTTTTAATTTTTTATCATCACTTTGCACAGTACGGTCACTTTGGCACTTTGCCTTTTAATTGAATTGTTAAATGTTTGTTGTTGTCTGTTGTTTTACTAACTGTTGTCTTAGTTTTTTTGGATTTCTTTTCAGTCAGATTAGTTGTCGTGTCCTGTTTTTAACCTGCACAGTCATTCTGAGTCTATGCACACGTCATTTCACTGCAATGATCTTGTATTATTGTATGTCACAAACAAACTCTCTTTATTCTTGAATCTTAAATAATCACACAGCAGCAGCAGCAGTAGACGTGAGCGACCTCTCTGCTAAAACCATCTCATGCTCTTAAAATATTAGGTCTGGTATCTAAGCTGGTGGCTGAGGGTTTGCTGCTGCAGGGTGGACCGGCCTGTGTGTGTGTGGAGCTGCTGGCGGCCTCGTGCATGATCTCACCACAGCTCAGATCCGATTACAGCGAACTCACGTTTTCTACTCAAGACAAACACTCGGCCTTTTTAGCTTCTCTCCAGATCCACGTCACTCTTTCTCTCTTTCTCTCTTCTCTCTTCCGTCTCAATCTGTTGTCCCACATTGAATCTACATTTTCTCCACAACACTCAAACGTCGTGACACAGTTTTGGTTTTTTTTAAAAATATATTTTCCGGAGACACACGGCTGTGTAATTTAGTGTCCTGCCTGTGAGTGACTTTACTTGGAAAAAATGAAAGTCTGTCGGAAAGTTTTCTTTTCTTCTTCAGTCACACACACAGTTCTCTCACTACCTATCTCTCTCTCTCTCTTTCTCTGTTTCTGTTTTCTATCAGTCACAACTGAATTCAGAGACTGAAAATGTGTCTTCAATCACCGGCTTTTTTCCTTTTGGAGTCTGTTACTTTGCAGGAATTATTACTGCTTTGAAGACGTGCATGTAAAATAAGAATGTGGACTGGAGTTGAAACGTGTGTTGGATTAATAATCAGATCAAGACTCAGTCAGTTTCTTCTTTTCACAGACAAACTATCACAAAATGTTCAATAAGAATCATTGATTGAAAGTTCCTTTAAGTTTAGCCCTGATATATTCAGTATTTATGCAAAACAGTTTGAAGGGAGTGAAGTCATGTAGTTAAGTGTGTTTACAGCTGAAGTGAAGACTTTGGCTCAATGAGACAGAGACAGAGCATTAATAAACTAATTTAAAATGAGAAAAGATGAGAAACCAAACTCTTGCTAGAGGATGAAATAATAAAAAAAGAAAAAACGACACATGGTCGATCAATGAAAGGAGTTTAAATCTCCAGATCTGAACTCGTCAGCGAGTTTGCCCATATGTCGTGTCCGTATGTTGTTGTGACACACTGGACTTCCCTCGTGACCCTGAACAGGATAAGAGGGTTAGAAACAAAAAAAAAAAAGGGACGAGCAGCGACAGGAAGAACTTCGCTCTTCTGGGCTTTTGTTTCCCTTTTGGTTTTTGGGCGTTTCTCAACTTCTCGTTACTGTTGATTCAGTCACAGGAGACGAACAGGAGGTGTTTTATGTTGACGTTAACTTTTACATCTGAAGAACAAATATTATAGCTCTGCCTCTGACTTAACACAATAATATAACCAACAGCATCACGATAGTGTTGTTTTCTAATCACAACAAAAGCAACAACAGTTATGACTCTTAAAAAAAAATCAACATTTACTATTGTTTCAAATCAATTCAGGGGGAAAACTGACTGAAAATGAGCAAAATCAAGGCAACGTTGGCTTATTTGGCTCAAGTAATCGGCAAAAAGTAAAATTATCTGACTTGTCTGTGTATTTTGTTAATAATTATTGGCCAATTTCGGGCCGATAGTTATCATGTATCCCAAAAAATAAAGAAGTATGTTTAGGTTTTTCAGATGAAGCAGCAGCTTGGAGCTTCATCCAACATTGCCTGGTTGGTTCAATCTCCAGGGTCGTTGATCACACTAGTGTGATCAGATCACATGTCATTTTCAAAGCGCCGTAACAAAATATCCCGTTCACCTGGAGCGCTGCTGTCAACTTCTCTGGAAAACGCAGATTTGAAACTCTCTCCCAGTTTTTGTTTGACATTGATGGACCATGTAAAACCGGAGATATAATGGTGTTAATTTGATATTACAAGCGTAAAGATGGGATGAGATGAACAGTTTTTGTCATTTTTGGTTTGGTTTTGGTGAAAGCAGTTGATAATGCTCGATGTGATTTTTGTCAATTTTTGGGCCGAACATGTCAATAAAGTAGGTTAAAGTGAAAAAAGAATTGTCAGATCATAGCTGCAGTTGTGATGAAAAAAAATATATATTAAACATGAGTATGGTGAATCATTTTCTACAACAAAACAACCAAAACAGGCTCAGACCTTTACAGCAGCATGTACTGGTTGTGTATTTGTATATGGGGGGGTTGGATAATAAAATAGACGACATATCACATTACAGTAACTTGTTTTTTTTTTACTGTAATTACTGTAAGTACTTTCTCTAATGGCTTCAATCGGAGCAGAACTGTGAGTGGATGTTCTGTGGTGCAGATTATTGCATTTGGTGAAACCATGTAAATAAGTCATCATTGTCACTAATAGACCATAATAAAAGCAGCATTTTGCCGCCGGTAATGTGGCACTTTACTGTACATGAACACCTGTGGACTCTCTCTCTCTCTGTCTGTCTGTCTCTGTCTCTCTCCTCATGTTTCCAGCTCGGGGAGTCACAGTGGTGTCCTGTGTCCTGAGTGGAGCAGCCTGGGAAGTCTGCAGCGCTGCTCTGGGAGAATGGAGCCATTATGAGGCACAGAGAAACAAAAAGGCCCGAGAGGGGAGAGAGGGGAGGGAGGGAGGGGGGAGAGAGGCCCCTGGAGCTGTGACCTCTGGTGGCACCAAAAAAAAAAAAAAGAAGAAAAAAAGAAGAAAAAAACTGGAGCCCCTCAGAAAGAAAGAAAGATGTCCGACAGCTCCAAGGAAACAGGTCGATCCCAACGTGTTTGCTTTGAGATGAGCTGCCAAGTGTTTGTCTTCACTGGGCCGGTGGTGAGCGATGAAGGGAGGAGAGAGGAGGAGGGAAACACAACTATCTGTCTTCATGACTGGATGACTGGACTCTCTCTTTCTCTCTTTCTCTCTCTGGGGCCCTGAACGCCTCACAACTCGTCCCAGCTGACTCCCCTACGAGCCGAAGTCGCCCGGCAACAAATTCAACACAAGAAACTAGAAGACTGAGAGTGGAGGAGTCGTGTTAGTGTCAGCATGCTTTAACACACTCACTGGGTCGAGTCTGACAAGCTGCTTAGCATCTGAAAACCACTGTCACCATGGAAACTATTGATAAAATATCGACGCAGTGCTTCAAAGAATCAATTCACTATCAAACCATCAAGAAAACTTGCTATGGTGCTTCAATTTTCAAAATACGCATCATGTGTCAGCTGCATATTAACAGGCAATACAATAATAAAAGGCTGTTGCATTTCTTTACTGCCCGCTGCCCGCCTAAAGGCCAACAGGAAGCTAGGACCTTTATTTTGAAGGGCGCCGTGCAAAAGTAAATGACACTAGCGAATCAGAAGCAAGTGAGGCGTCTGAGGCCCGCCCACGGATGGAAACAAAATATTGGGTGGTAAATTTGTTTTGTTACTAAGAAGAAGTCAAATTTAGAGACTGTCACCATCATGAAATTATTAGTTGATGATTAATTGCCGTACAAATAATTGCAATTAATGATCGAATTGTCTTTTTCTGATCATTTTATGCCGCTAGACAAACATAGTTTAATAATACACATACACCTTATGAAGAAGAAGAAGACGAAGAGCTGTTATTTGGTTACAACTAAATCCATGATGTTAATGTCAACTAGAGAATGCATTTCCTGAAGGAAATACGGTTGAATGCTGAAAGCTGGAAGCTGAATGAGCTGAATAAGTTGTTGAAACGACGCTGAATTAAGTGAAGAAATAGCTGAACCAATCTTGAAAAGATTAAACAATATCTGAAGAGTAAAACTAAAACATGTAAGAAGGAGGCTGTATGAAATGGTTGGAAATGATCATCGAAATGTGGTCGTCTAATATTGGAAATAAACAGTTTGTTGCTCCACTCATGTGTCATTTAACCATAGCTGAAGAAAAAGAAGAAGGAGAAGAAAGGGGTGTAACGTGATGATGTCATTAAAAGAGGACCAGTCAAACCTCAGACGGAGGAAAACGGCGAGGAAACAGAGATGGAATCTGACATTTCTGTTAGTTTCATCCAACTGTTTTTATACAGATGAAGGCAAAACCATTTGAACCATTCTGCAAAATGATCGCTGACAGCTCATATGATTGCTATCAGGCCGACTTTAGAGGTCGATGAGAAGTGAGAAGATCCACTAAATTATACCAAATGTCACGGCGATCCATCAGGAAGTCGTCTAAATATCAAACTCTAGAATCACTAAACTCTGAAGGATTCTTCCCCTGATGACCACGAACGTCTAACCTTGTGTTGAACACTTTGGGCCTGTCCCAATTCTCCCCCCAGCCCTAAATATTTGCCCTAACCCTATATTTTGCGCGTTCTCGTGTAGGGGTAGGGTGTCCCATTACTCTAGTAAGGGGAAGTGCGATTTTGCCCTTAAAATCAGCCCTCAAAATGTAGTGAGGTCTGATGCGGGCTTAAAACTAAGTGGAAGATGAAATTACCCGTTGTCACGCTCAATCACCGTTTAGACAAATCTGAAATGCTTGAAGAAACATTACTATTTCTCTCTGTGTGTGTTTTGTGTTGCAATGTGTGGTATTTATTGGGGGAATCACGGTGTCGCATCAGTGACTGCAGCTGACAGGGACAGCTAACGGCAGCAGCAAAGCTAACGGCAGCAGCAAAGCTAACGGCAGCAGCAAAGCTAACGGCGGTAGCTAAGCTAACATCAGGACGTCAGCTGTTAAAAAAACCCTCCCGTTGTCGGACACGACATGAAACTACTCCAGTTAGCTCAGTCATGCTGTAACTAAGATATCCGCTGGAAAAATATTTTTTCATTGACCGTTTATTGAGTCACTGAGTTATTAAAGTTAAACAGGTAGCTGTTAGCCCTTCCAATTTATGATAACCATGACTAATTACAAAAATTGTTTAGACTGAGATAAACAAGCACAGCCAACGCAACAGGCAACACAACAGCTGGAACCGCCAACATTTTTCCTGAATGAAAATAGTAGCACACTCCAACGGTAGAATTGTAAACATGTGATGTATGCTAGCACGTTCGCTACGTTCACTACACTAATTTGCATATAGTGGTGTCCCATTTCCATAGGGAAAGATCTTCAGCCACTTTCCCTCAACGAGGGGAATTTACGGTTGAGGGCACTCAGGACCAAGTGGAAGTTTTAAGGGGGAGAATTGGGACAGGCGCAAATGTAGACATGTTCCACCACAGTAAAAAGAAAACATCTCCAACGTGCAGCAGCAGCAGCAGCTCTGAACGGTGATGTTAAATGTGCTGAATTCAGCAGGAAGACACAGAAAACATCCTCCAGAAGTCTCACTGACAGCGAGCTCACCGAGGAGCCGACAGACAGATGGGAGCTGAGGGTTAAAACACAATACGTATCAGCTGCAGATGAGCTGTGGAATATTGTGTTGCCCTTGAAACAAAAACTGGCCCCCAGAGTAAACTCCCCCTGAACAAACACAGCAGGGGAGGAGGAGGAGGAGGAGGAGGAGGAAGAGGAGGAGGAGGAGGAGAAGGGAGGAGGCCGAGCTGCTGCTGCAGAGTCTGAGTGCTCAGCTGCTGAGGAACAGGCCGGGGCGGCTGCAAGTTCCCCACATAGCTGATAGAGGAGTGTTTTTAATCGAGTGGTGGTGGGCATGTGTGTGTCTGTGTGTGTGATTGCAGCCGAGGATCCTGCTGCTGCTGCTCTGACTTGACGGCCGCGACCAGCTGAAGATCTGGACGTCTGACAGACGCACTTGGACGACTCCTGCAGGAATGTGAGATGAACACACCCGGCCGGGGGGTTTTCACTCTGTGTGCGTGTGTGTGTGTGCGCTCGGCAGTTGTTGCAGCCGTTCATCATGGCAACAGCTCAACACACACAAATCTGTGTAACATTCGTTCTTTCCGTTTTCAATTGGCAATCAAAAATCAAAAAATCAAAAAAAGGGTCTGGTTATTTTGTTGCTTGTTTTTTAATCTAACACAAAAAACAAATAAATATTTATATTATTATATTATATTTATATCATAAATATTTCATATTTCAATTTTAGGCTCAGATCAAAGATATGAAATGGAAAAACGAGCCACAGAACTGAATTTTTGAATTAAAAAATCAAAAAAACTTGCACTACTATTATTCATTTGTACTTGTATCGCTGCTACAGTATTGTGCCTTCTACTTTCTTCTTCTTTCTAGTTTAGTTCTACATGCCCCGATTTATATATATTTATATATATATATTCTAGATTTGTAGACTGTCTTAAATGTTTATTTTCTGCACCGAGGGTCTGAGAGAAACGTAGTTTTAATCCTCTGTATATCCCGTACATATTGTAGAATAGACAATAAAGCTGACTTTGATTTTAATATTTAATTGGTTGTTTGCAACGATACGTTAGCTCGCCAGCCACCACGATGAAAATATACCTGGAAAATCCCACTGAACTTATCAGTTGTCACACGTTTGGTTCATCTCGTGTCTGGTGAGCTAACGTATCTTAAACACTCATTACTCAACTTCAGGGTCATGTCAACCAACCGACCAATGACATATTACAATCAAATTCAGTCCTGTGGCCCGTCTTTCCATTTCGTATTGTTGATCTAAAGGAAAAACTGGGCTTTTATTTGTTTTTTGTGTTAGATTAAAAAACAAATTGGTATAAAACCCTATAAAAATCGGTCACTTTTTCATTTTTTGAATGCCGATTGAAAATGCAAAGAAAGGATGATACGGTCACAGTGGGCGTGATTAAAAATGGACGCCATATTGTGCCAGGATTTAAACTTGTGTATAAACATGAATAATAGTAAATCTACGCTGCGATCGCCACATCTGCTTTTAACTCCACGCTGGCTGGTGAAGACATCAGACGGACAGAGACTTCCTGTCTCTCTTCGGAGCAGGAAGTCAGGACCAGATGAGGAAGTGGATCATCAGGTTTCAGCAGGAACTGACCTTTGTGTCGTGTTGGTGTTGGTGTCGGTGGCAGAGCAGAGAGAGAACGGAGCGGCCGGGAACCAAAGAGCTGGGTCATCAAACCGTTACGTTTCAACTCAACTCAACAACTGGGAGCAACTGGGAACGACTGGGAACGAGTGGAAGTGAATGAAGCAGGAAAAAGGCAGAGCAGCACCGGCGATATGAAGAAATAAACTTGTAATCTGGATAATCTGTGCATGCAACACTTGCTATTGTCTCCCAGCGAGGCGTGTTGGTGCTGGTCGGGCTGGAAACAACAAAGCACCACATGATGACGTCATCATTTCACACTGTTTTAACTGCACACACTTGGGAGTTAAAGATCCGTGCAGCCGCGTTCACACCGAGCTGATTCACTGATGAACAATGTGCAACAATCTACAAGTTTACACAGCGACAAATCAAGTTTACACAGAAGAAGAACTGATAATAAAAAAAAACCCCGAGGGCCCTGAACGCAACACGTTTCCTGTCACCAGAACAAAACCCGGCTCGTAGGAGCCGAGAGACAGAAACTCTTATCATTATTATTCTTTTAATCCATATTTAACCTTTCACACTCCTCACACACACATATACATGCAACAGAAATGGGAATAAGACGGAGGAAATCTGCTCCCTGAGTGTGTGGCTTAAACAAATCAGCTGTTTTTCTGTTGAGCTGCGTGCGAAATACAAAGTCGACTCCGCGGGAAACATTTGCATTCACAAACATGAGTCTCTGGCTGTCGCTGAGCTTTGAATGTGGCTCGAGTGACTGGATCCCAGTGTTTGTGTGGACTTCATGGTCCTATGGTCCACTGGTCTGTCCTCTATCAGCTGCTTCTCCACTTCTCTATCACACATTCACCTACAAATACTTTAAACAAAACTCAAAACATGTGTAACTTTGTAACAAAAAACAGTCTAAAGTAATAAACGTTTGCCTCTAAATCCTCATAATCCACATATTTGTGACCACAGCCTCCAAACACGCAGCTTTCTGATCATTACACACTACACAGTTATGAAAATTCCTGATTATTCCCAACATTTTTATATATTCTCAGTCTCCGTCTCTTGTCCATGTGGCTGTGGGCAGTGGAGGCTGATAATGGTCACTTGTTGTCGAAGGTTTATTGGTACTATCTCACTGCTTCTCCCTCTTAATCTCCCCAATCCCATGCTCCGTCCAGACAATAGAGGCCTTTCAACTACAACGAGGCTGCAGAGCTACTTATAGAGAGAGAGAGAGAAGCATGAAACACAATGAGGAGCCTTTTGAAGAGAGTCACATGATGTCACTGCTGCATGTGTGGTGTATATTATACCCTATGTCAGAGGCTGGATGTGGTTGTTAACGTAGTGAAATTGTGACAGAGAGGAGTGCGAGGAACTGATCTCCAGCCAGTGAGACGGAGGAGCAGCTCCATGGGTCGGGGGTTTGTGGTGGAGAGTCCATATGTCAGAGAGAGACGGAGTATAGGAGATGATATATGTTTACAGTAAGTGTCTCTGAGAGTTTCACCGACACCCTGTCATGTCCAGACATGTTCTGACCTCTCAGCAGCAAATCATAGTCTTCATTCAATAAGTTAAAGATGAACTATACTAAGATTTGTACCTTAAAGGGATACTTCACCCAAATTTTCACCCAATTTTCTATTCACCGTCATGCCAAGGAAGGGTTTGAAGAACTTTCAGAGTCATCAAAACTCTTTAGGAGATTCGGCTGGCAACGGATTTTCATATAATGGCGGCGGATAGAGTTCACTTTTGAATCGGGGGGGATATTCGAATATATCCTAACGAATTACGGGGTCATTCGATATTCGTTCGAACCTCATTTTTCTAAAAAGTGACAGCCCTACTATGAAACATGAAAAAGTTGTTCAGAAAAAAAGTAATGTGATCTCTGTTTTATCCTTGTTGTAGCAGTAGCTCCCAGTGGCTCTGTTGATGTTTGTGCACATGCGTGAGATTTGCTGTGAGATGTTTGTTCGTCGTTGTAAACCATTGGATGTTTGATGTAACGGAAGAACATCTCATGCAGTTACTGGGAGCTACTGCTACCTACAACAAGGATAAAAACAGAGATCACATTCATTTTTTCCAAACAACTTTTCCATGTGGCGGCTTCAGGACACTTGGGTCAGTACAGACGAGCAGTATGGAGGTATCTGGATGTTTCATAGACGATTCAAAAGTGAACTCTATATGCGGCCATTATATGAAAACCTGTTACCAGCCCCCTGGAACTCCTAACAAGTTTTGATGACTCTGAAAGTTCTCCAAACCCTTCCTTGGCATGATGCTAAGTAGAAAATTGGTGAATTATCGATTTTGGGTGAAGTATCCCTTTAAAGGGATATTCCTCAGGGCACCGTGCCACGCTATGCTATCAAATAAAGGCAAAAAATGCCCAAAAAATATACTTTAAAGGGATATTCCTTCTTACGCCTATCCCCTCCAGAGATCAAGTTACCGACCACAAACTTCTCCAGTTGTATTGACTTCAGCACAGACAGCCAGAAAAACACTGCTGTCTATGGAGCCACCAGGCAACCTCCATCAAAAAAGCCGCTCATATCCACAAATAATGCTCAGAACAGCACCAAACTTCATCAACAATACAAAGAGGGTCCCATTCCATAATACCAGGCATCAAACACCCGCTAGCTTTGACTGGTTTATACTGAAAAGAGACAAAAACACAACTCACCCACTCTCCTCCAACTGCTTCCTACTGATACCAAGTGCAGTAGAAAAGTCAAGACCCTAGTGACGTTCAGTTCCTAAAATGCAGCAGCTTTTCTGACTGTGATAGTCTGAGCAACTCAACTCTGAGAGGGAGGAGAGGGAAGACAGAGAGGAACTCGGTAATCGACTCGTCAGGGCTTCCACACGACTAGCGAGCGGCTGGAGGAGAGTGGGTGAGTTGTGTTTTCGTCTCTTTTCAATACAAAGTCGGTGAGAAGGCAATCCATGGAGCGATGTCTCCAACTTCATCAAGAATTAAAGTCAGAGGTTCAAAGACGATCACATACCGTCGTAGTTCCGACCATAAACGACGATTCGGCGGCGTTATTCTCATGACTCGCCGGGCAGCGTCCGTGAAACCATAAGTAAGGAAACGCTGGTCGGCTCGCCCAGCATTTCCACCACCACTAATAATAACAAAATAACGATGGAGACAAAACGATATATTTATCGAAAATGGGCCCATGAACAAGTGTGGTTAACGTAGATTCATCCGTATTAATATGAGACTTTTTTATTGTCGCAGAATTTTTCGTTCTGCCAATGGAGAAACTCCTCGTTGTCCCTTTAACAAGAGATTGCAGGTTACGGGGCGCGTTACGTTTGTGTGGCGGTGTCGCCATGGAGACGAGAGCTGGGACACCGGGTCGGAGGCTCTGATCTTACAAGGTTGGTTTTCAGCCAAGAGACGCTAGGTGGAAGGCAGAGAGCCTCCATTCTCCCTGCAACTAGTTAACAAGTCATTGATTTAACCAGAACTAGGACTCTGGAGCTGGTTAAGGTACGAATGGAGCAGAGTTCCACCTTAAAGGAGAGGATTCTGCCCCTTTTTCACAAATTAAAGTAGTTCCCAGGTGTCATGACATCGCTCAAAATCCCCAGAGGATCAAACATCACAGCTCTTTTTTCAAACCAGCCCTGTTCAGAACGGCTGGTTTCAGTGCCTGTCCCTTTAAATGCAAATGAACCACTGCTTGCCCCGCCCCTTCTACCAGTCCCAGGTTGAGATGATATTATGCAAATTCAAAAACTACATCATTGCCAGACAACTGAGGGAACAGCTCGTAAAACTATGTGGATTTCAACCTCAGGAGCCTGAAAATGACATGTTCTTTTGTCAATTCTCACATTTTGGGACCGGAAGGCAAGACAAACACCCAGATAAGAGCCTTCAGAAAGTGATATTTCCATAATATGTCCCCTTTAATATCAGATTGGTGCTTCCCTAAGTTTCTGCCGCAGTCAAATCACATACATCAGTGAGTAAATGGTGATGATTTGTAGGTGGGTTTGCTGTAGTGGTTCAGACACAGTCGTGGTCCAGACCTCCGTGCAGAGAGTAGATATATATATTGATATACTGTATATATGTGTACATGTCTGCAGTACTTCCACTGCAGCTCTGTCATTTAAAGCAGCCATTTAACCCTCTTTGTCAGACTGCACTCTGCAGTAATTGTACCTCCTACAGCGATCTCATCTCACAGGCCCAAAATATCACGTATGTCCTTCATTTTTGTTCCGAGGAGACACCAACACCCCGGCGATACCCGGTGTTTAACGGGCTATAAGTAGCTCCGGGGACGTATGGAGGTTCAAAATGACGGGTATCACTTCTTCATGTGGTTTTCCTCTGTGACAATGGGGCTTCTCTTTACACCCAGGAGTCTCTCTCTCTCCAGACCAGATCAGACCGGACCAAGGACTTGGACTCTGGGTTACTCGTTAACAAATACAGTGTAGGTTGATGTATTGAGTCGTACCTCAGCCTTTACCACAATTAAAACGCTGCTCAGGAGGATTTAACCTCTGGACGTTATTTAAACTCACACTGACCTCTCTGTTACTCAACAACTGGTTTTTAAAAAGCCAGATCTGTTTTCTTCTGCGTCACAACAACAACAATAACGATAAAGTAGAAGTAGAACGATCTAGTCCATCTGAACTGTTCTTGGGAGTTTTGCCTTTGTTGAAACCAATTACACACACAGCACAGCAGGCTCATTATTAGATTAACCACAGCCATGATGATGATGATGATGATGACGATGATGAGTCCTCATGATCATGACGAGCTCATCACTCATCACTTCTTCAATCTGTCCCTGAATCAGACGCCCGAGCACGTGGACCGACCGCAACACAACAGATTAACTCATTAAAACAATCACTATAGTTACACAATTAGTGTAAAACTACATTTGGATCTGTGATCATGGTCGTTTCCTACTGGTTTCTCCAGTTTATCAAACTTCCTACTGCAAATGAATGGTCAGTTTCACTTTAAAAACTATAAAAAACGTCCGACGTGATGTTTGTTTGGTCTTGTACCAAAACAAACATCCGATTAGAATATGAGTTGTTGTCCAAGGTGTCTCTATAGCAACACAACACTGACTAACAACAACACACAACAATGTAATGAGTCGACACATGTGTTACCTTTATAAATAGATATAAAAGAGTTGCCGCTCCTGTGATTTGGACTTTACAGCTGTGATCTTTACATTACATTACATTGCAATCAATAGTGCAGCCTTATAGTGTGTAATATGAGCACTAATATTATAAAGTACAGCAAGCAGCGAGGGTCATTTTGGTCAGCTGTTAACTAGATTTATATTGGTAAATGGATTTGCATTGATAGATCTCTTTGCAAAGTCTCAACGACCACTCAAAGCACTTCACACACACTTCTATCTACTGTATCTAGCAAATATCTTTCACACACACACTCACCCACCAATGATGTGAGACAAAAGGAGCCGGGGATCGAACCACCGATCCTCTGATCAGTGGACAACCTGCTCTACCTCCACCAGACTGAAATGAGGTTTTAATTAGGAACTCTTCGTTAACGATCCCAGCGAACGAACTAGAGCTGCAACAATTAATCGATTATTAAATGAATTGTCAACTATTTTGATAATCTAATAATCAGTTTGAGTATTTTTGAAGAGAAAAGTCAAAATTCTCTGATTCCAGCTTCTTAAATGTGAATATTTCTGGTTTCTTTGTTCCTTTACGACAATAAACTGAGTCTCTCTTTGGTTTGTGGACAAAACGAGACATTTGAGGACGTCGTCTGGTGGGTTGGGAAACACTGATTGATGTTTTTCAACATTTGTTAACATTTAATTGACCAAACAACTAATCGATTAATCATAGATCATCGACAGGTCAATCGATGATGAAAACAATGGTTAGTTGCAGCTCTAGAACGAACGATGTGGACGAGGAGGAGTGCAACAACAACAGGACACCAGCTTCATTAACAGAATGAACTCCAGCCTGTGGCCCTGTTGTCTTCAGCAGCCTTTTGTTTATAAAAGAGAGCAGATCCAAACAGCAATTACCCCCAGACTTCAAATTAAATCTAGTTCTCATAAAACCAGAATCCCTCCAACGACACTCACTCTCGCTCGAGGACATTTTAGTGTTCGTCATCGTCTGTGCTTCCAGTTTTTCCTAAAGTTCATCTATATGGTGTGATTAATTGATTACTGGAGTAAAGATGAGTCAGAGTGATGTTGAAACATCCCACAGACAAAAAGATAAAGATAAAAGATGTAAAAAAGCGCGACCCTGCTGTGAGCCTCTGGGTTAATTAAAGGCCTCCACGCGGCTTAAACAACATGTGCAGTCTTAACTTTCATCAGCCCTGCTCTCCTCTTTCCCAGGGCAGGGACGAGGTTTCTCCTTCTGAAACCATCTGGTGCAGCAGCCAAGGCAGACAGACTGTAACTACAGACTGTATACTCTGTCCCTCCCCAGTAAAGACATGGAGCTGAAGGCTGTCATCATCATCATCACACTGGCCCCGAAAAAACCAAGCGGCACCACTCACTCCTCCTCCTCCTCCCACACAGCGCAGCAGAACCACAGCACCAGGACTCCCTGCACGCTACGTGGGCCCTGAAGGGTCATCAGATGTTTCTGGGTGTAGTTACTCTGCACACAGGAAGTTCAAGTGTCCAGATGTGGAGTTTTTTATTATTATTATTATTATTACTACTAATAATAATACAAAATGCATAAGATTTAAATCACAGAGGAGGTAAAACTGGTCAGAGCCACAGTTCTGCTGGGTTGCTGCTGCTGCTGCTGCTGGGGGATTTTGGTGTAAAAGCCTGGTTGGGTGCACAACAATAAAGCCCTTATTATTACGGATCATTATGTCTTTGTGCTGCACTGCAAAAACTCAATCTTACCAAGAATATTTGTCTTATTTATTTCTAGTCAAAACAAATCTCATTATACTTAAAATAAGACTCATCACATTAAAAAGTAGCTTGTTTTAGACACTTTTGACTTCTTTCAAGCCTATTTTCACTTGAAATAAGTAGAAAAATCTGATAAGTTTTTCTTTCTTATACAAGCACAAAAAACTTCCTTTCACTGGCAGATTTTTCTACTTATTTCAAATGAAAATGTGTTTGAAACAAGTGAAAATGATCTTAAAAACAAGTTAATTTTTAGGTGATGAGTCTTATTTTAAGTGGAAAGAGATTAGTTTTGACTAGAAATGAGACATTTTGACAAGAAATACGACAAATACAGTATTCTTGGACAGATTTTGAGTTTTTTGCAGTGTGTGGAGCTGACGGATAAGTTGCATTATGTCCCTCAAGTGCAGGAAAGTTTCACAGAAGAAGCAGCTACGTGTTAGTTACAAACATTTTCCAGCTGTGGAGTTTGGCTCTGATCAGTCAGCAGCAGCAGCAGCAGCATCTGGACTGGAGGGGGATCACTCATCCATAATCAATAATACACATTATACATAATGAATATATATAATACCGCAGGGAGTTATTGTTTCCATGGAGGTGGTGGAAGTTTCAAACACACACAGACTCACAAACAAACAGACAAACCTCATGTGCAACAACATCAACACACACTTTCTATCAGAAATAATAAATAATATGATTAATAGTAAAAGTTTCCATTAAGTTAAAGTGTGTTTTATACACTTACCGACCGAGGTGTGTGTGTGTGTGTGTGGAGCTTCCCAGTCGGCGCTGTCAAACAGGAAAAACAGCCCACCATGCAGCGACACAAAGCGGCGGAGGGGAACCAGGGAGAACCGGTTCTGTCGACCTGGATCACAGTTTAAACATGTTCATAAGAGGAATCATAACAATAAAGAAAATTCCTCTTATTCTTGTTCTTTTCCTTGTGTTGTCGTTGTTCCTCTCTTCCTGTGGTTTACGACTGGAAGTTAACGTCTCGATCGGCTTCGTTTTCCCGACTCACTCGGGATCAGTCGGGAAACTCCGGAGCGAATCTAAAAACCGTTGACGTTAGAACCGAACTAACGTCAACTAGCTGCCGACAAGTCTCTCTCTGGAAAATCTACACGATCCTCCTTTTCTCCTCCTCCTCTTCTTCCTCTTCTCCTCCTCCTGTTTAAAGAACACAAAGGAGGAAAAGTTTCCCCTCCTTTTCTTCTCCTCCTCCTCCTCCTCTTCTGCTTCTTCTTCCTCTCCGGAGCTCCGCGGCCACAGCTCCCTCCTCACCTCCGTCCAGCGACGGTTGGTCCGTTGGAAAAAGAGCTGAGGGGAGGAGGAGGAGGAGGGAAAGGGGGGGAGGAGAAGAGGAGAGGGAGAGGGGGGAGGAAGCAACAGATGAGCCCCAGGCCTCCTCCTCCTCCTCCTCCCCCGGGCTGGTTCAGTTCTACCTGCGGCAAATCTATGGGTGTGTTACAGTTTTGGTTTTTAAATCACTCAGATCTAATCTCTGATCAATGAACGTTGAAAGTTTATTTATTTACAGTTTCTCTTTTGTCTCCCATCCTGTCGAATCCAGCCCTGATGTAACGTTATAGGTTCAGGGCTGCAGATCTGATTGGGACACAAAAGTGATAGCCTATATATTTTTTTGCCTGTAGGCCTATATGCAACTCATACCATGATGCCACCATAAATCACAACTTGGTAGAGGCTCGCCATATCATTCAAAAAGTACTGCACAGGGAATCATTTATTGTGCTCACCTTTCTTGTTTCGTATGACTGCTTACTCAACTGTTATATTAGTAAATCATCATTTTAAGGGTCTCGGGCATGTAATGTCTACACACGTTCATTATCTTTTGCCTCCCTCTGACCCAGATCCCCAATTCTTCTCACCATCTTCCTTTTCTCCCAGTGTATGGGATTAGCCTACTTTATGCATGATTAATTGATATCAAAATATGAAGCCCTAACCAAGTTGTGTAAACCAACTGATCATGTTTTTACCATGCCAGTTATGCTGGTAAAAGATGTGAATTTTGAATTTTGATGTGAATCTAAAATTTGAAGAATGTGAAGTCTGAAAATACATTTGTTCAATTTTGAATAATTTAGGGTATTTTTTTATTGGGGGGGACAATTCATGTTTTTTAGAAATTGGGGGGGGGCAGGGGGCATGTCCCCCCCGGGATCTGCACCCATGGTTAGGGTAATAAAAACCACTTTAACAAGGGTTTCTGTGGCTCTAATAACGTTATCAGCCAGAAAAACTAACAACAAACTAACAAAAACAACATTTAATGGAATAAACTCTAGAACAGTGAGTCAGATAATGACACACGGAGGAGCTGTGAGTGTTTCAACCGTCAAAACTGTCAACCTGCAGGGATTAATAAAGTTTTTCTGGTCTCATCTGAAAAGAAATGTGATTAATCAAAAATAATGTTGGCCAAATAATATAGGCTGGGGCCCCTCAGACAGATAACTTACTTTGACTTATTTTATACAACTTAACATCAATGGCTCATCAGAAAGGTCACCAAAACATTTAATTTAAACCTGGTTCGGTTTACTTTCCATGTTGTCTTTTGTCATTTGAGCCCAAATTGTCCAAATTTAAGACACTTTTCCTCCGTAATAGTAATAAATTACATCCTTGATTATGATTGACATCCTTGTGAAAACGCTAAATCCAAAAATGGCACATCCTCCAGAGGTCAAAATGTTAATCTGTCTCCTCTGGTTTTGGCAATTTGATTAGTTAGAAATGTGTAGTTAATTATTGCAGGTCAATATGAACTCAATAGGTCTCAGTTGGAGCAGCAGTGGTTTACTTCATGTGGATGTCACTATCCAATAAAGTTGTGTGTAATCAGATTACATTACCAAGAACTGGGACATGTGAAGAGCTTGTAAAGAGCTATTAATCCATTTACATTGACTTTAAACATGCATTTAAATTGCTTAAAGGCACTAGATTTGATTTTCAAACCTTTTTAAGGTTGTTTTTTGACACAATTAAGACACGACTAAAACTAAAACACTAAAACTGTACTTTTGTATTGGAGTCAATGGGCAGTAGGGATGGATCAGGCTGCACTCAGAGGCCTCCAGTTCAAATTCTGTTAGTCTCTGTGCTTTTGTGAGCGCATTGTGTGAGAGAGAACACGTTTGTCTACAACTGTGGAGAAATTCATGTGTGTAGAGTGTAATTTGTGGCCGGGAGAACAAGAGAAAGAGAAAAGTTTCAGACGATTTTTTTAGACCCTCTCCCATTCTTGCCGATGATGTCACCCACTCTAGCCCGGAACATTCCGCGCAATACACACCCATTATAAATTTGAATTTTCGTAATGATTTTTAAACTGTCATCAATCAAAAACTGTTAAAGATATCAATAAGCTGAGTTATATCTGAATAGTTGGACATTTTGTGAACGTTTTAGAAGTTGAATGAAGTCTGTAGCTGAAAGTATGCTGAAGTAGATGAAGTTCAAAGAAGCAGAGGATTTTGAAGAGTTTGAAAACGGTTCCCATTCATTCTTAATGAGAAAACAATTGCTGCGAAAGTTATGTGGAAAAAGTGAGTGTGAGTGAGTGCCAGGGAACAGGATTATATTTATTTATTTATTCATGAACGACTGCACAGACTGAAGAGGCCACAACACAAACAGCTCAGAAAGGACACCCACGTGTTGTTGAGTGTTTACCTCGACCAGTGTTTGACATATGGAGATGTTTTTGTTTTGTTGTTTTTTTCTTCAGCTCAGGTTGGAAGTGATTGCTCTGGCAGGCCTCGCTGCTGCTAACTCAATATTTCACTGGCTCATCATGATGAATGCGTTTCCAGGAAGATTTAGCAACAGACAAGTTGTTTGGCTAAACAGCTGAGGACAAAATACACAGTTGATTTAATAACTGAGAAACTGCACCGTCCCCTTTGTGTCTCTTTCTCTCTCTGTGTGTGAAGTGTCTGATGTCACTGTGGATCAGAGCCACACTCGTTTATCATATTCTCCCACTTCTTTTTCTTCTTCTTCTGGAAAGATATGAAGTAAGTAAAGATGTTGTCCTCTCCCTTCCAGTGAAGTCTGAATCACTGCTTCACAAAATCAAACAAAGAAAAGGCCAAAAAGGAAAAAAAACACATCTTGAACTTGAGAGAGAAATTTCCAACAATCCCACATCACATCTCCGAGTCGTCTCGTGTTGTGTTGCACAATACGTAGTTCAGTTCAGCTCTAAACAGGTTTCGTGGTAAAATACAAAAACAAAACTCATTGCAGGTGAATTTTTCCAGCCCTCGCAGTCGCAGATGAATTTCCAGAGAATGTGCCCAACGATTAGACTGTGCCCTGAGGAAACGACAACAGCAGAGAGTCTGATTCACCTTTTCATTCTGTGTTGCTACTGTTTGAAAACTCCAGATCCAGGCCTAATGTGTTATACGATATGATATCTAGTCTATACACCAGAAATAATTTATGACTTTCCTTTAGCTTTTCAATGAAACCTCACTCCCTCATTTCCATTAATAAAGCACCTGGTTTCCATTTACCCACACAGTTTGCACAATAACTGGCATAAAATGCATCTGTTACTCACATGTACGCGACGCAGCTCCTCAGGCGTTTTCCTTTCATGTTTCGGTTTCAATGAGTTAATGCAAGTCACTCCGGTGCATGGATGGTAAATCATCAGGTTACAGTGTCTTAATGTTGCAATCTTTTTAAAATATGAATTAAAATGTTGGACTCGGGCCAGTCAGTGTAGAGCAGGTATTTTTCCCATTGATAAGAACATGCAAATAGGAAGATTCCTATAAACGTTTGTATGTATGATGGTTTTAATATGTTCCCTGCAGGCTGATATAAAAACCTAGTTTGGTTTGAACTCTGATATACGTTTAAAGGGATAGTTCACCCAAAATTGAAATTTCACTCATTATCTACTCACCCTCATGTGGACTAATAAGGGCTGGGAGAAGTTTCAGAGTCCTCCGTGGCTTCTCTGAGTTACAGGGGGTCTCGGCGTAGCAGTGCATGTCCATATAACGGTTGCAAATGGATACCAACTGTCTTCGTAACAAAAAGACACACCAAAAAACATCCAAATACCTCCATGCTGCTCGTATGTAATGTCCGTCTTGTATTGAAGCCCCGAAATGCGAAATTGTCCCAAAAAAAATTAAATAAGTCTATATTTCAAGCTTGTTTTGTAGCGGAAGCTTCTCGAAGCTCCTCTTCCCAGTTCTTCCAATTTGGACGAGAAGAGGAGCTTCCGCTACAAACAAGCTTGAAATACAGACTTATTAAATTTTTTTTAATTTAAATATTGGAGGTATTTCAATGTTTTTTGGTGTGTCTTTTTGTTACGAAGACAGTTGGTATCCATTTGCAACCGTTATATGGACATGCACTGCTACGCCGAGACCCTCTGTAACTCAGAGAAGCCACGGAGGACTCTGAAACTTCTCCCAGCCCTTAGTCCACATGAGGGTGAGTAGATAGAGTGAAACTTCAATTTTGGGTGAACTATCCCTTTAACCTCCATGAACAACACTCACCCTCCCCACACTGTGCACACATGCTTAACTCACAGCGGTGTCTGCAGACTGTCAGGTCGGCTCCTGGCTCCGTGGGATGGGGGGTGGGGGGTTGCAGGGCAGAGCGGAGCAGATGCAGCGACAGGAAGTTACTAACGTGGTCCAGATGTGAGGACAAGAGACCACCTTCCGCTCCACAGCTGGAAAACGTGGACGACTACAGGCAGCGACTGCAGACAGACACACACACACATACACAGAAAGATCCACAAAAAAACATTTGTGTAGTTTCAGATATTAAAACTGTGATTGATCTCTTTACTCACTGCAGAGGAGTGTGAATAAAGTTTTGTTTATAACTTTATTCTAATGTGGCTCATTAACAGGTTCTAATGGGATATAAAGTGACTCCACTTATAACATAGTTAACTCCTCCACTGAGTACATCAAAGCTGTGCATTCAACATGTCGGCACCCTCTAGTGTTTGAAATGATGCAGTGCAAGATTAAAGAATAAAACACTTAATTTTACAAGATTGATTCTTTTTTTTATTTAACCAGATTAATTAATTTTACACAGAAACTCAGTTACAAGTTTTCTCCAAACTGTTCTCAGACTGACAACAACAGATAAAAAGAACTTAACCAGGATTAAGCAGAACTACACAAAGGCACAAAATCAAGTGCTTAATATAAAGAGAGAAAACAAAACTAAACAGTTTAATAGGATTTATGTATAAACAGGGCAGAGACTCTGCTGCTTTGGGCTGTTTGTTGGTTTTCCATTAGTCACGTTTCCATTGACTGGACATTTTTCAGATTCTCCAGAGAGAGACGAGAGGGGACGTCTGTCTGTGTCTTACTCCTCTGTCCACAGTTTTTTTTTTTTTTAAGAGTCCATTAGAGGCCGTCACTAATCCTCATCATCCTCTTCATCGATTAAAACCATCTTCCGTCGTCGCTTCACAGGAGCAGAGGTGTTCAACTCCCCGTCTGAATCTGCATCGCCATCCACGTCCATCACAGAGGAGGAGTCTCCTGTAAACACACAAAGTGCTGCGGATTATTCCTTTTTTAAATTCTTTTTTCGTGACTTTTCTTCTTATTTTCATTTTTGTTTTTGTTCTTTTTCATATCTTTTGCTTATTTGTCTTTGTTTTTCTTCTATTGTTGAATCTGCTTGTGCATTATGTCCATATCTATACTTTTAGACATGATAATAATAAAACAAAACACTTGTGTCAGGATTAATGTGAGAACAGTACCATCCTCCTTCTCCTTCTCCTTCTCCTCCTCTTCATCATCATCGTCGTCCTCCAACACTCGGCTCCTGCTCCTTTTCGCTGACGTCTTGCGGCTCTGGGACCTGGTGGTGATTGTGCAGAAAAAAAGTTGAAGAAGAATTAAAGGAGATTAAAACTAAAAATAACACATTACTCAGCTTAACTGATAAACAAAAACATTCCTCACCTCTCGGCTGGACTGTGTGTTTTCTCAGAGGGGGTGGAGTCTGACACTGGAGCTGAAAACAAACAAACACACCTAACACTTTAACACATTAAGCAGCAGATTTAATACAACACATTTTTAAAAACGCTGCACCTGGAGAAAACCTGCTGGTCCCTGTGGTTTCTCATCCGGCCTCTAAGAACCGACGCTCCGGAGGAATCTGATCGCTACGTGTGATTTTACACTTTCCATTTTTAACCTAGCGTTGCTGCTTTTCTATGTTCGACATTTTGAAAACCATGAGTGAAAAGGTGAAAGAAGAAATGGATGAGATGAGTAAAAGAAAACAGAAATATGGACAGATTGCTAAGACAGAAACTCCCATGTGTTTATATTTGTTTCTGTATTTACCCGTATTAACTTTGGTTTTATCTGTATAAGGATTGGCAAGATGCGCAATCCAGAAATAAATTTAAAAAGTGTTTTAATAGCATGCATCAGATGTTTTAAAATGTACATTTTGTATTCATGTTGGTTTTGTGTCATTTGAAATGAGATTTGAACATTTTTGAATCACAAAAGAATGATAAATATTAAATATTTTAAGTGTACTTATAGAAAATACTGTCATTCTGAAAACATTAAATTGAAACAGATTGTTTTTGCTGTATTTCTATATTCAAAATGTGAATGCATGGCAATACTGAGCAGGACATCTCTTAAAAACACCACTTTTTTTCTACATACCGGTAATGTGACAAATTATTTGTTGTTAATATAACATTTATTCCACATTTGAGTCCAGATTTATTTTCCTGTATATATCTAAGATCTGTATGAAAGAATACTGGTTGCACCACTTGACACTTGACACCTGGCTGTATTCTTTATATCTATTCTTGGCTGCTTGACAAACCGAAGCAGTTTATATTATATAGGAGGCAGGTTTAATTGTGCACGGTGTCGCTTTACACCGGCTGTGACAGACAGAGCTGTAATTAAGTGGAGTCATCTGATCCCAGGAGGCAGAGAGCATGAAGTTCCCACACATACCTGTCGGCTCGGAGCCGGGGGGTTGTTTCCTCTTCCGAGCGAGCAGCAGAGCTCTGAGAGCCTGAGCTCTCTGTTCACCTGAGACCTCCTCCTTCTCCTCCTCCTCCTTCTCCTTCTCCTCTTTCTCCTCCTCCTCCTGGGGATCTCCAGCTGGACTCCTCGGCCCGTCCTCCTCCTCCTCACCACCTTTAGCTTCCTCCTCTGTGGGACTCAGAGCTGCAGCGGCGCTCCGGAGCTGTGACACGCTGAGCTTGGCCGGGATTCTCCAGAAAGTTTCCTGATTAACAAACAAGTCAATTATAACTTTATTGTTTTGCAGTCAAACACAGAGACAAACAGAAGCTGTGTCTCACTTCCCACACTTCCATGAGTCCACTGTCATGTAGTTTACTATCTACATTATGTGCTTACCTCTGTAGTGTGTGGATTTCGACTGTCTCAAATCCAATACTGTCATTGTGCACTTATTTATTTAGCGAATGCAAAGTCTTTCAGCCAAGCAGCATTACGCTCCGTGTGGATGCATTGGTTTGAGAACGTGTGATTTTGCAAGTTTAGACGTCAGATAAATTAATTTTGTGCATCGCAACTAAAAATTCAAGTGGACTTTCATTCATCTGTCATAGTAGAGAAGCAAGTCAATTATGTTTCCTATTGAAATGCAAACAGACTGAGAAATAGTTTTTATGCAAGAGCCATAACTGCTCTAAACGCAGCCGACTGATTAATTAACTGAATCACATGTGCAACATGTGTGTACGTGTGGTGTGCTTGTTGAGAGTGTTCTTTTTAACCTGTGTTTTTGCCTTCATTGTTTTCTTCTTAATGACACTGAACTGCACTTTGTGCTTGTTGCAAAGACAATACACACATTCTATTCTATTTACTGGCTTAGCCTCTACAGAAATATCACACACACACACACACCTGTTCATCTGCAGGAGCTCGGACTCCCAGTTTGCGCAGCAGCTTCTTGAAGCTCTTGTTGTCCATGGCTTCTTCATTGTCCTCGGTCAGAGGGACCAGAGCGGCGGGCTGAGAGAAACCTGACGGAGTCAACCATAAAACAAACATCCCATCAACTCACACTAAAACTAGAAAACAACTTTCAATAAAGAAATAAAAGTGAATGAGTGAGGAAAGTGTTTTTCCGGGAACACTCACCGTCTTCTTCACGGTCGTCGGCTGTTTTGTACAGACGGTTCTGCAGCCACAACAACGGGCCGGACATCCCTGATAGACAAGAACAAGAAACTTATTTTATTCCACATGTTCAAGAAAGTTCATAAAACATCATAAAATGTCTTTATATATTTTCTAAACCGATAAAAACTGGCTCTAGCATCATCTTGCTGTAAATATGTTTGAAAAGAGAGATTACAAATATGAATTTAAAGGAGTTCATATGTTTAAAAAATTAAAATCTCGGACTAATTGAAGGTTCATCCATCTCTGTAAAAGGGTTGGGGTGCACATATGGAACAATCTTGAGAATTAATTGTAATTATGTGGGTCTCTTCAGAGATTTAAAGGTCTCCTCAAAAACTAATTAATTGATAAATATAAACAAAAGGTTTTCTGGTAGTTACTGTAAGTGTTGTTCAGTTCTTGCTTGGAATAATTGTCAAATGCACTTTCTCCAACTAACTGACAGGGAGAACGGCTTCTCGCTCCCATGTTAAACAAAGGTTTTTTCATGAAAGTGACAATAAATTGAATTGAATTGTTAAATGGTGTTGTATATTTGATGGTGTCATTATCATTGCAAAAACACTGGAAGAGGAAATGGGCAATCTGCCAGATCTAGGCCTTTTCGGTTAAATTTAAAGTTGTTCTTTTATGTTGCTTTGTCGATTGACCAAAATAAATCAAATCAAATCAAATCTTGAAAAATAAATCCAACCTTTAAATGATAAACTCATCAGGTAGTTTGTCTTTCTGTCTCACCTTGCAGTTTTAAAGCTGTCACCATGGTGACGAGGTCGGCTCTCTTCTCCACCCCGTGGCTCCTCCTCGCTCCGTTCTGCGATCCCTGCCTCTCACGGTCTTTATCTTCATCTCCACCTTCATCTCTATCTTCCTCTTCCTCTTCCTCACTCTCCTCAGACTCGTCCTCCTCTTCGTCCTCTTCCTCGTCTCTGTCCACAGAATCGTCTGGAGACTCCTGCGTCAGTCCGGTGAGGAACTCTTCCTCAGTCTGCGGCACAGAAACACAATATATTTATAGATATACGTATATAAGGATGTCACGATTATAGATTTTCTTGGTACGATTATTGTCAGAGAAATCATCAGGATTATTAAATTAAATAATTTTACAACACGATGAATATGTAAAATCAAATATAGTGAAAATATTATTACATTACTAATTAAATACTATTTAAAGTATCTATTAATACAGGACTAATTATTATTCCTTCGGAGGGAGGTACGTTAGGTAAATTGATATTAACGTAATTTAACCGAGTCACTGTGTATTTACCTTTACTTCGCCGTACAAAGCTGGGTGAGTTTCATATCGGACGTATATTTCCTCCTTTGGCCGCTACGTCGTTGCATCATGTTTGACAGGCTGACGAGCCGTCATCGACTTAACATGTTTTCTTTTGTTTTTTTCATTATTTGCATCTGCATTTATTGTTGCTCTGTTTGAAAATTCATTATGTAATTCTCCAGGCAGCAATGTTTTAGTAGTAAAATGATGAACATTTACAGCTTTTTGCAACTTAACATCAAATCATCAAAGTGTCCTCAAAAAACATGTTTGTTTGAAGAGAATCAGTTTCCTCTGCCAAACTTCACGGTTGGCTCGCAGTTGTTGTGTAACTTTGTTTTCGTTCCGTGCATGTTGCGCTGATCTGCTGATATTGTTCAGACATAATCTTTTTTTGGAAAATGACAGGATTTAGGAACCTTTACGATTAAATAAGCGTGGCAATTAATTGTGAAAACAAATAATCCTGACATCCCTATGTATATATATATATACCTATATTTATTATTATTTATTATTAACATGCACAGTCAGGTTACCATTCCTCTCCCGGAGCTCTTCCCCTGAGGTTTCCGACTCCTCTTCTTGTACAGCTCCCTCCGCTCCGACACCAGACCCAGACTCAGCAGCTTGTCCACCACTCGAGCGCGAGACCGTTTGGCTGTGAGCATCTTCATGATGTTACCCAGCACATCTGTAAGAGGACAGTCACATAGAAAACCATTCAATCATTCAGTTTCTTCACTTAATTCAGGAAATGCATTCTCAAGTTCATTCTTTGTTCCTTTCATGAAAGTGTAGAGTACAATACAATATGATGGTACACAAATCTATAATTGCATTCAAATCAACACCTTTCATGATTGGAAAAGGAGCAGTAAGAAGAATAAACTTAAACTCAAAGAATCTTAGATTGTCTGTCACTTCCAGTCACCTACACCCTTAATCACATCAACAAAAAACAAAACAACCAATATAAAATTAATTTATAAAACCAAAACAATTCAAAATTTGAACATCTAGTGAAATGTCCAATGTATATTTTCTAATTTGTTTCTGTGTATGCTTTTTTTTAAAATGAAAAATATCTGTACAACACTTCAAATTGTTCTGTTGAGAAATCCAAACTTTTACTCCGACACAGAAGTGCACATTTGTTTTAAGGTGGTCTGAGCAACTTGATGCTTGAAATCAAATCTCCTCCTATGATTTTCATCTTCTTCATCTCTTTAATTTTCAATAACCCTGACTTAGTCAATAAAATATTGGTATGTTCTCTAAATTCTTTTTTCTCTAAAGTTTTCCTGCGACTGACACAGAGGTGAAACTGATTTGAGACACAAAAATGGAGTCTGGTACCGTCTGAATCTCTGAACTCGTCAAACAGCATCCGCAGCTCCTGCTCCTGCTCCTCGGTCCACAGAACGATGCGGGTGCCTATCCTTTTGGAAAAATAAAAATCGTAAAAATTAAAATTTACCACCGTGTGTTGTTATGTTTTATGCCAAGTGACAGAGATCATCGTCCTGTTCAGCACCGAGTGAAGACCAGAGGAGGTTCTGCTGAACTATGAGGCAGTTGAGTTGTGCAAAAATAATAAGGACATGGTCAAATATATTTTTTGTGAGGTCACAGTGACCTTTGACGCCAAAAACTTATTTAGTTTTTATCTAAAGTGATGTATAAAGCCATAAAAACGCCAACAGACGTGGACACAATTGTTGGTACCCTTCCGTTAAAGAAAGAAAAACCTGCAATTGTCACTGAAGTAACTTGAAACTGACAAAAGTAAAAGAAAATGTGAAAAATAACGAAAATCAGACACTGGTTTTGAATTGTGGTTCAACAGAATTATTCTAATAAACAAACATCTGTCAACACTTCTGCCCACAATAAATTTCCCTCTGGGACAATAAAGTATATCTTATCTTATCTTACAAAGCTTCTGGGAGAACGTCCTCTGGTCTTTTTACTTTAGTCAGTTTCAAGTTATTTTCCTCCTGACGACACTGACACATCAGTAACCACGTCTCCATCCACATGTTTTTATTCACATTAAGCAATATCGAATTAAAAATGAAGATTACTTCTGTTTCTTCAGCTCCTTGGCGTTTGCCACCAGGCCCAGATGAACCAGCTGCGTCACCACCTGGCGCCGGGTGCGGGAGCTGTTGCTGAGTAACGGCAGGAGAGTCTCCACGATATCTGGAACTGAAGCACAAGAAGACGATGGAAGAAGAAGAAGAAGAAGAAGAAATGGAGTCGATAACTTCACTCTGCAGAACTTAACAGACAGAAAAGATGCACAAACTAAAGTTAAAAACAGGAGCTGAACCTTCAGAGTCGCGGTGTTCCTCGTAGAGTCGACGCAACTCGTCGTCCTCCTCCTCGGTCCAGGCTGGTTTCTTTCCCTCTCTGACACACGATGGACAAAGACAGACGAGGTTTTAAACAACAGAACCAAAGATTTGATTCAACCGTGTTAGCGATGTCACGATTATAGATTTTCTTGGTACGATTATTGTCAGAGAAATAATCACGGTGTTATGATTATCGCGATGCTAAAGTCATTAATTGTCATCTATGGTAAATGTTTAAGTTTGAAGCATTTATTTTTCTTTATTATTATTATTATAAATGACACACTAACATTTAAATTTCTACCAATCCAATGTTATGTTAGGTAAATTGACATTAATGTAATTTAACCCAGTTACTGTGCATTTACCTTTACTTTGTGTACAAAACCAGGTGTGTTTCCTGCAGGTGATGATTCATATCAGACGCATTTCCTCCTTTAGCTGCTGCTTTTTTGCAGCAGGTTTTACAGACGAGCCGTCGTCAACTTTATACTTTTGTATAAATAAATAAATAAATAAATCTTCCTCTGCCAAACTTTACCACTCGGGCACGTCTTTGTTTTGCAACTGGCATAGAATACACATGGTTGTTGTGTAACTTTGTGTTTGCGCTGATCTGCCAACATGGTTCCCTAATCTTTTTTTGAACCTACTGCGAACCTACGAACCTACTGCTATGACTATAGGGATTATGACAATAGGCAATTTTGCCAAAATGTTGAACTATCCCTTTAAGAGTATTGAATACCAAAAAAAAAAGGGAGCAACAAACCCTTCTTTGCTGTAGCCTTCTGTCATCTCTCGTACGGCCCCCACGTTCTTCCAGAACAGCAGTTCAACGTACGCCTTGTTGTTCTGAGCCGCCACAACAAAGAAGCGGTTCAGCACGAACTTGGAAAACGTCACCAGTTCCTGTGACGGAAAAGGAGAAAAGAGAAAACTTCAGCTCCGGTATCAAACCCACAGTCGACTTTATATCACCGGTCCAGGTGTTCAAAGGTAATCTGATCGGATTTAGGATAATGGATTAGATCAAATCTTAAAAATGGATTGTTTCAAAACTAAAAAAAAACAGATCCTGAGATCAGATTAGATCATGTGATCCAATCTTGGTTTTAATCTGGATCAAACCCTCAGTTTGTGTTTTTAGTAGGATCGGGTTAATTTTGATCCAAAACATCTGGATTATTCTGATCCCAGCAGTTTGGTGGATTCAAGGTGGATTTCAGGAACAAAATGTGATTTAAATTAAATTCAAACTGGTCAAATAAACAATATTTATAATGTCGTATACAGTATATACATTTAATGATTTATATGTTGCACCTGATTTTTAAACCATAACAGTGATTAGAAAATAAAGTTAACTTTTGAATATTCTACAACTGAATAACTTTTCCCCAAACTGAATTTAATGAATTTTAAAATTTGAAGTTTAAATTTTAAACATATTCACAATGTATTTGACTAATGTACTGTATATTTGCCAGACTAGATGGGGTCTGGCTGTTTAAAAGACACCCCGTTTTCAAATAAACACACTTTGAGTGAGCTCATGCTGCTGTTCTACCTGTTGTTTACAGACCTCAGTGTGATACACAGGCGCATTTAAACACTCATTATCCGGATTTGGTCATCTTGAAAAGTTTGTATCTGGATCAGACTGATCCAACTTTGCTTTGAACAACTGGGATAAAAATAAAAATGTGATCCTTAAAGGCAAAAGAATTCAAAGATTTCAAAATCCGGATACTTCTGATCCAGATAAACCCTTTTAGACAACTGGGCCCAGAAGCTGCTCCACATTAAACTTTTATATCTTCTATGGTGTTACTGTTCTACCTTGTATGCAGCTGCAGCGGGATCGCTCATGATCTTGTTGAAGACGTTGAAGACGGAGAGCTGGTAGAGCAGCGCGTCCATCTTCAGGTCGACGGCGAGGCGGTGCAGCATCCGGGCGATGCAGTGGTTAGTGTGAGGCGTGTTTTTGGAGTACGTCTTCAACAGGAGGATGTACGGACGCACGATGTTGGGGCTGGCAAACCTGAGAGGAGGAGGAAGAGGAAGAAGAGAAGGTGAAGAAGACGAGGCTCACTACAGGTTTTTGTTAGTTTGTTTGTTTGTTTTCCTCACCTCTTGATAAAGTCTAGGAAGTTGAAGTCTGTTTCAGAAACCTGGACCGACTCCAGCTCCTCTTCCTCCATCTCGGCTCCGTCATCGTCCTCCTCCACCACCGGATCGGGAGGAGCAGACCCTGAAACCAAAACGTGAGGTTAGTTTATCAAAAAGTTTTTTGTTTTTTTTAACGTAGGAAACAATGTGCAGATTTACTAGATGGACAAAAAGGAGGGAACTCGCCACACTGTATTCTCCCAAAACACTGAATAATTAATTAGAGGATTACATGATAAAAGGACAAGGACAACGTTTTGAGTGTTTGGCTCTTCGTCGGGTCAGTCAATTAGAGCCCTACTTGTTTTCTATACATTTGGGTTATTATGTTTCCATAGAACCAGTGTCGAAAGTGTGTTTCCATAGCCTATTTTACACGTTCTATATCAAAATTCTCTGTACATATCATTTCCCTCTTTGTATAGGGAAGAGGAACCCCTCTTCCCTATACATATATATGTTTATAATATTTTCTTTGGAGCTATACCCCAGACTCCATTGTATATTTTTCTTGTATTAATTTGGGTTGTGATATCATCATGAATTCATTAATTATCTGTAGAACTAATGCTTAAAATGTATATTTTGTGTTAAAAAAATGTTTTGTATACATCATTTCCCTTACTTCTTAGGGAATCGGAACCCCTTATATGTATTTTTCCCTTTGGAAACAGAGAAAATGTGTGTTTACAGAGAAAAGTTATTTTTCCCATCTTATACTGTATATATTTTTTCCATACCAACCTTACTCTCATCAAATACGACAACCTCTTTCCATTCTAATACTTGCAATGCCAATGAATATCTATAGACTTTGTATTGTTTTACTATGGATTCCTTATGACCTCTTGATCTTTATTAAAACGTTGTCCTTGTAATAAATTATTCAACATTGTGGGAGAATACAGTGTGGCTAGTTTCCACCTTTTTGTCCCTTTACCTTCCTGTACTTAGCACCTGGCTACATTTTGGATGTGTGTGAGCTTTTTTCTTTTTCAGATTTAATAGATGCTCAAAAACGAATCATTATGCAAATGACGATGACCAGACGTACTGGGCAGGTTGGCGTGCAGGATCTGTTTCAGCAGCTCCAGTTCCTCTTCAGGTTCCACATCAGCCGAACCGAACACGTCTCCCTCTGGCCAAACCTCCCTGAATGAAAAAAAAAAATCTTTAAAAACTTAAGTAATAGTTCACCAAAAAGTGAAATTCAGTCATTAGTAATAGGGACCAACACAAAAACGTCCATAAAACTACACAAAAACCATTTAATATTCCTCCACACTGCTCGTCCACTGCAATCCAAGTGTCCTGAAGGGAGATAGTCCAGAGTTTACTGGAAACAACCTCATTTAGGACATTTTTACAGCCTAAACAGTCCTGTATTGCGCTCTGACGTTCATGCATGTGAACGTGAGAGCGCGTCCCAGGCAAATTCAATCCAGGACTGTTGAGGCTGTAAAAACGTCCTAAATGAGGTTGTTTCCAGTAAACTCTGGACTATCTCCCTTCAGGACACTTTTGCAGTGGACGAGCAGTGTGGAGGAATATTAAATGGTTTTTGTGTAGTTTTATGGACGTTTTTGTATCTCATATTAGGATTTCGATGGACTACGAACCCCCCTCCCGCGTCTCCAGATAAAAAACTACTCAGGAGTATTTCAAAATGATTTGTGAATAAATAAATAAATAAATAAATAAAGTAAAATAAAATAAAATAAAATAAAGGTCACATTTAAAAACCTGTGTAAGTCAAAGTGCTTTCCATAAAATAATAAAAATATACAATAGTGAAAGGTACAACCACACTAAAATGACATAAAATACACACAGACATAAGACAAAAAAAGGTCAAGTCAGAACTCCCTGTAGGTCTGAAAGTATTTAGAGAGAACTAAACCCTCTTCAAAGACCCGGCAGCATGTCTGACGTGTAATTAACTGACCGGGCGGCTCGCAGCATTCCCAGAGCTTCCGGTCCGGTCCGAGCCAGCAGGGCGTCCTGCACGCGCACCATGGCCTCGGTCCGCTGCTCCTCCAGAGGAGTTTCAGATGTGGCATCGAACGGCACCAGACTTTCACTTAGAGACGCCGACAGCTGCACAAAGAAGACAGACTTTGTAAATGTTTTTGGGGGGATAGTTAACCCAAAGTTTACCTGCTGCGAAAGCACCGGAGCTATGTTCACTATATGAGGAGTTTTACTATTACATATACGTATATATATTACCGTAATGCCCGCAATTTCATTTTCAAAGGAGGGAAAACAGAAAGAGCTAGAGTGGAGAAGTGAAAGATATAGAACAGAAGAGACATTGTGTGATCCTGTGGTGTTTTTTGAGAGAAACATTGTGAGTGTGTGTTTGTGTTTTAGCGGTGCAACGGATCATTGTTGATCTGTTGATCCATTCGTATCGCTCTCCGCAGATCAGTTGATGGAAAAAAAAACTAAGTTGTGCGTGCATGTAGTGTGGCAACACTTCTCCCAACATGTGTACTTTTGCACAGTTTTTTTTGTTTTGTAAACCCAGAGTCCTATGGTGCATTCAAAACAACTTGGAAGTCGGAAATTCCCAACTCCGACTTCCGACATCATTGCGTTCACGCTGCAGGAACTCGGAAGAGAAAAAACATGGATACCCAAAAGAAGTTTGGCATATTGTGGCTCATCGCTGAATACGAGAAATATATGCAGCAGCAAATTATGTTTATTTTGGATGCAAACGAAGAGGAGAGGAGACGCCGCAGATGAGTGCACATACATATAAGGTTACAGCCTAGATAACCGTTAAACGTTATTTCCGTTACATACGAGGACCACAATTTCACACAATACAACAATCACAGCTTAATATGAACGTATTTCATATACTGCAATTCATAAAACACAAAAAATATGCATTAAAACCTCAACAAATAACTTACTTTTTTTTTTTATTCTAACCGTTTAAGACGAGGGCCGCCATGTTTTGATGTTGTCGTGCAAGACATCAAGTCGGAAAATCTGAGCTCTGAAATGATACCCGAGTTTCCGACCTGTAATTTCCGAGTTCAACGCCGTTCACTTCACTTTTGACAACTAAGAGCTCGTTTTTTTTTACGACTTCTGAGTTGTTTTGAACGCAGCACTAGATTAAAAAATGACTGAGTTTGATTCACAACATGTACAGGTTTCCACTTCAAATGTCAAATCTAAACTTCATGTGCAGTAACAGTTTTTTTCCTCACTAAACTCCTAAAAAAAACCAAGCTAATTTAGTGTTTTCTTTATTTAAACTGCTAATACTTCCACACCATGTGAAATAATCATTTACTCCTGGAAAAAGAGGCCAAAGCACACAGACTTAAGATCATCTTCTGACCATTTTATAGCCTTAATAACAAAATACAGAATCCGCTATAAAGAGTTAAAGAGTCTGGTGTCAGATACATGAGCTACATCTGCTCTCTTCTCTCCACACTGACCTGAAACCCTGAAGTCTTCAGCTCTTCCTCCACGATCCTCCAGCTCTCCGCCAGCGCCTCCGGACTCGTCTCTGGAGCCGCTTGTTTCTGTTTTCCTCGAGACTTTCTCCGCTTCACCCTCTTCCTCTGCAGCAGCGTGAAACAGAGACGTTAAATCTTTTAAAGCCGACACTAACGGGAAACTAAACGTTTAATGTAACAGAGGAGCTCACCTGGACGACGAGGTTGTTGCGACCTTTGCAGAAACGCTCCAACATGCGCAGGAAGAGGTGAGTGGACTCCACCAGGTCTATGAGGTACGAGTGAGGCTGCTTGGTTTCATCAAACTTCCTCAGCAACGTCAGGAAGATCTCCCTGTACTCCATCAGGTAGAAGATGTTGCCTAGGGAATGACAGGAAATAGAAAACAGGAAATTATTTTCTTCATCTCTTTTCATTTTATTTTATTTTATGTCCAACATAAAACATAAAGCACACCATACAATAAAACAATGCATACAAAACATCCAATACACACACAACATTAAACCACAATCACTACAATAGCATGACATACCATATAATAAATAAGTAGTGCTTGGTATAAGGCAAGAGTAGTGTGCAAAGTTTGCAAAGTGCTTGTTAGAGAATATAAAGTGTCAGCAAAGTCCTGGATACCAGCGATGGTAAACTGTGGTGTAAAGGAGTTATGCACAGCACACTAGTAATTTAAAATCCATACAGAAATGTTACAAGGACAAATCTATGTATCGATAACACAAATACAAGCTACAATACAGAAATTAAAATGGATTTTCAAGTGGGTTTTCCCACAGGGCCTACATGTTATATGAACCACGTGTTTGCCCATTCATAAATCACAGACAGTATCACCAAGGTCAAGTTAAAGCTGACAAGACTGTGAGGCAAGGAGCCATTTTTGTGTTTCAAGACAAAAGAGATTATGATCAAGGATGTTTTTTTATATTGGTAGGGAGCCTATTCCACTCATTGATTGGCTGTTTAAGAAAAGGTGGTTTGTTAACTGTCCATAACCTTATTTAAAGCATTGCATTATGTTAAATCTGAACTCTCCAGGTCTGGTGTCTCCTCCTCTGTGTCTCTAACCCTCCTCTCCTCCATGTGCATTCATTTGTCCTCTTCCTGGTCCGTCCAACAAGCTTGAAATATAGACTTATTTAATTTTTTTCGGAATTTCGCATTTCGGGGCTTCAATACAAGACGGACATTACATACGAGCAGCATGGAGGTATTTGGATGTTTTTTGGTGTGTCTTTTTGTTACGAAGACAGTTGGTATCCATCTGCAACCGTTATATGGACATGCACTGCTACGCCGAGACCCCCTGTAACTCAGAGAAGCCACGGAGGACTCTGAAACTTCTCCCAGCCCTTAGTCCACATGAGGGTGAGTAGATAATGAGTGAAATTTGAATTTAACTATCACAACTATCACAATTACTCCGGAGCTTTTTAATCAAGGTAAAAATGTTGCATAGCCATGGAAAAAATCCTGCTTAGTTTCCCTTTAAAACAGGCTTATATTTCACATTTTAATACAATTCATCAATCAATTTATCTGAACTGGAGCTTCTGAGTTTCTTACTTTTAATCACATGGCAGCTCTGTCTGATGCTCTCGTCCTGTGAGCGGTCCATCTCGTTCACCGTCAGCAGCAGCTCCTGATACGCCTTCAGAGCCAGGTGCATCCTGGGAAAAACAAAAACAAACAACTGACATGAGTCTGTGGTCGATTCACTGGTTTGATGTGTTTGTTTCTCGGCGCTCTCGTCACCTGCGGGACCAGGACGTCGCCTCTTTGCGGTCAGTGAGCAGCATCTCGTAGTAGTTGGTGATGTTGCGCTCGATGAAGTGAAACGCCCGGATGGACATGGTCTCGGAGACCAGGTCGGCACGGAAACCGTTGCCACGATTGAAGGCCATGAAGAAGCTGAGAGCCCACAGGTAATAACTCTCATCGTGCTCCTGGGTCTGCTCTCGGATCAGATTCTCCTGCAGGAAGAAAACAAAGAGACGGCCTCTTCAGTATTTTATCCTCGTCCACAAAAACAGAGTCAGAAATAAATCAAAGACTCGTTAAAGGGATAGTTCAACATATTGGCTAATTGGCCCAACCCCTATAGTCATAGCAGTAGGTTCGTTACCTTTAATTGTCGGTGCAAGCTATTTTTAGAACGGCGGAGCAGAGCCGTGAGCTGCTCAGAGCTATGCTACGGAGGCTAATGGGATTTCTTGGTTTCCCTCATCAAACTCGTCAAATACACAATCCAACAACTCCACAACGCTCTGGTGGACAAGTTGTGACCTGCACATTCACCACGCTATGAGATAATAACAGAACGTTACCAGACAGAGTTGTTTTAGAGGTAAATTCAGAGACTGCTTGCTGAAAAACTGTCCCTGAAGGCAACGTGCATCAGCGGTTTTGCATGAACTTCCCTCTAAAACAACGTTCTGTTATTATCTCATAGCGTGGTGAATGTGCAGGTCACAACTTGTCCACCAGAGCGTTGTGGAGTTGTTGGATTGTGTATTTGATGAGTTTGATGAGGGAAACCAAGAAATCCCATGAGCCTCTGTAGCGTAGCTCTGAGCAGCTCACGGCTCTGCTCCGCCGTTCTAAAAATAGCTTGCACCGACAATTAAAGGTAACGAACCTACCGCTATGACTATAGCAATGGGTCAATTTGCCAAAATCTTGAACTATGCCTTTAACATCATCTCACCTTGACCAGGTACATGAGACGGTTGTAGCAGTTCTCCAGGAAGTCGACACAAAACTCTCGCAGGAAAAGTCGAACGTTTAAGGCCGAGCGCCGTTTGTCCTGACTGTCCTTGATCTGACGGTTCTTCTTAGGAACACGTCTCACTGATTTACCCGTGTCATGAGTGTAATTCTTGAACTGAAAAACAAGCAGAAAAACGAAGATGAAAAGAAAAATATGACATTTGCATTAAAACTTAAGACGATCAGATCGAGTTACGTTTATATTATTATATTTCAGGTGAGTGGGAGTTGCTGCACTGCTCACGTTGTTAATATTTCTGTGATAGATCACATCTTTGTCTCCGATCGCCTTCAGACCTTGAACCACGAAGGAGCCTCCAAAACGAGAGTGTCTGAAAGAAAAACATCAACTGTGAAACAGAGAGGAAAACACACACACGTCTACTCCGATGATTGTACTTCTAAAACAACTTTACGAGGAGGGAGGAGGAATATTTGACCCGTTCTGTATAATGAAGATGACAAAAGATTTCTACAACATTATAAACACATACAGTGTCTTCATGCAAAAGTTTGTCCCCGCCCTGGTCCAAATGTCTGTTAATGTGAACAGAAGCCAGACCGGCACCCCCAGTTAATCTGTCACAAGATGTCTGCATGTTTAATATACACTACTCACAAAAAGTTAGGGATATTTGACCAGAATCTCCCTATAAAAAGTTCCTGCTGCAGTGATATTCTGTCATGAAGCCTTTTAAGTAGAAGGATGCAATGGTCATTTCTTTATCTCAAACTAAAGCTAACAACAGTGGTGGCTACAGCACAACAAACATCTCAATGTCTCAATAAGTTGATCAGTTTGATCAAAGTGTCGTCTTGGTCTCATGATGTCACCATGGTAACATGGTGGAGAGGAGAGGGAGAGAGAAGAGGACTGTATACAAACTGTCACTGACCCAGAACATTTAGTGTTTCCATGACAACTGAACCACTAAACCAGACGGTTAATCACCTTGTTAGAGAACAGCAGGTTATTCAATAATGACTGAAACATTGAACAACTGGACGTGTGCATTCAAAAGTTTAGAGAAGGTTAAATGAAGTTCACCTGTAAAGGTTGTAGTGCATTTTAGGAGCATTCTGAAATTGAATCCAAAAGCCAAACATCCCTAACTTTTTTCTGAGTAGTGTAGATCACTGTGCTTGAATAAAAAAACGTATCTTGACAGCAAACGGAGCATCGTCTCGTCTCGTCACCTGGTTCCTCTTTGTAATGTGCGGGAGCGTTTCTCTGCCTGCTCCCTCTGCCTCAGCGCCTCCAGCTCCTCAGAGTCCTTCATCTTCTCCTCAGCTGAACGAGCCTGACCGGCGCTCACCAACGCCTCCGGGGTCTGACGGGAACAAAATTTAAAAAAGAAGGAAGACTCATTAAAACAGAAAAAAAACAGCTGGTTTGCTCTGTCAATCAAAACCTTAAAATAAGTTGTTCAGTCTGACCTGATCTCTGAACATGAGCGAGATGATCTCCAACACGTGCATACTCCACTGCTGCTCGCTCTGCGCCGACGCCAGGAACTTGACCAGGTCGTCGAAGCCGCTCATGTGAATGGCCCAGAGCACGCGGTCATGGATGCTGGCGTCATCGTCCACTTTCTACAGAGAGAGAGAGACAGAAAGAGAGAGGTTGGATTTACAGCTGGAAAAGAGTTCGTCTTTATGACCAGAGTAGTGATGTCACTATTATGGATTTTCTTCTACGATTATTGTCAGAGAAGTATATAAATGTATACTGTCATATTCGATTATTTGTCTATACCAAATGTTTTAGGCTCTTCAGATGTTGAGATTTCCATCTATTATGCAGCAGTTACATTACAGCCAGTGTCCAAAATAAACTATTTTAACTGACAAGGGCCTTGTCCACACGAACACGGGTATTTTTGAAACCGAACTTTTATGGACCCCGGTTAAAACATTTTTTGCGTCCACACCACCGGTGTGACAAAAAATAACTCCGTCCACATGAAACCGCAAATCCATCTAAACAATGTCATGTGCATTCCAAAGCAGTAGGTGGAGATATCACTCCTAACAGGAAATCAGCTGTAACTTGTACAGAGAGAGTGGAGGCTCAAACAGCTCAAACTGACCGGCACCGCGAGACGAGTCCGCGCTACTAACACCCCGCCCGTAAAATACACAAATACACACATCGTAACGATAATCCATCGATCCACTGATTGATTCTGAAAGGCTTCATTGAAAACAAATGTACAGGACGGGAGGATGCAAAACAGTGGGGAAGTGACCGCAATTTACAACTTGATAAAAGCCTGTTTTCGCCATATCAACATTATGTTTACATATGGTGACAACGCGATTTTGTATTAGTGTCCGCATGTTTAGTGATTATTGATATTCACAGTAGCGTCTGAGTGGTCAGCGCATGGTCAGCGTCGAGAACTTGACATGCTAGCAACAGTAACTAAGGGGGGGCGGGGATTTATGAAAAATGTACGGTTTTCCTGTCCACACATGAAGCTGAAACCGGAGTTTTAGAAAAAGTTCACCCTGGACTCCGGTTACAAAAAACCCACAACTGCGGTGACGTGTGGACGAAAGGCCAAACCGTGTAGAGAAACACACGGTTTCAAAAATACCCGGGTTCGTGTGGACGGGGCCAAGAAGAACAGTGAGTCCTGCAACAGATAATATTTTAGTGCTAGAATGATCACTTAAGTGTGTGTCATGCAAACATTCCACCTTAAAGGTGTCTGATAGGTGCCAGTTGCACAGTGATTAAAATATTGAAATTGTTAATTGGAAGAAGAAGAAAAAAGACAGAAAACCACACAGCAACTCTGATTTGATTAACTCTGTTTGCAAGATGTGAATAAAGAAGCTGTGTGTATTTGTTCAGTTGTACACTGACTATTTATTTTGTTATCAGTATAGTTTTTATTTGTATTTTACCTTATTTTAGTGATTGTTTTTATTGTCTTAACTTCTGTTGTTAATCTATGTTGGTAATTCATGTGTTTTTCCCACTGTAATTAATATTGCTGGCACTGGATTGTATTTATGTTGTGCAGCACTTTGGGCAACTGAGGTTGTTTTTAAATGTGCTTTATAACTTAAATTTGAGTTGAGTATTAAACCTGTTTCTTTTTGAGATGCGTGTTTGAACTGTTCCATGATGTTATATTGTGGTTAGAGTCAGACCTTCTCTTCACACGGGTCTGCAGGGACATGCAGCACGTTCCTGACCAGCAGCAGGATCCTCTCGATCAGCAGGTTGTCTTCCTCCTGCCTCTGCTCCCAGTCCTGACGGAGACGAAGGTGAACGAGGAGGAAGACGAGCAGGAACCGAGGTTATTTCATCTGACATCATCATCATCATCACACAAACAGTTGGATGTTTTATCAGTGAAACACTCACCAGCTGCAGAAGGTTGTACAGCGTCTCACTTAAAATGCCAAACACTCTTTCACTGGCAAAGGCCTGAAGAATAAACGCAGAAGACAACAACTTAAAATCCAACTCACACCAACACTATTACATATTTACAAACATATGAAAATTAAAAAGGAGACTTCACCTCTTTATAGGCTTGTAAATGAGACGTCACTCGCAAAAAGTGATGTCTGAACACCGGGTCGTCTGGGATCTTTCCAAAGCAAAGCATCGCCGGCTGAGTGAGGTTGACCATGAGCCTGAGAGAAAAACAAAAACAAACACATGACAAAATGTTTATTAAAACAGAACTGACTTGTAAAAGTGGTATTTAGTTCTTACATATTAACAGCATTAAGGTTCCTACCTGATGCAGGCATCAAACAAGGTTTTATCTTGTCTGTGCTGAGTGATAATGGGCAGAAGGTCGTTCTGTATAATCTGACCGGCTCCCAGCTGCTGACGCACGTCACGCGTGTCGTCTTCATGGCGTAAATACCTGATCAAGTCTTTTACACTCTCTGCAACGCACAACACAGGAGGACAATAGGTAAAAGATTAAAATGTTAGAAGGTGAAGGTCCCAGACTGAGTTGACCGCTGCAAAGACATGATTTTTTTTACATGTACAAGGACACGTATGACTTTATCTGCTGATATGTTGTTGCTTTCTCTCTTTCTGTTTTGTTTAGTATGTTTATGTAAAGTGAAGATAAAATAAAATCTGATTATGAAAAAAAAGGAGATGAAAATGTAAAAAAATTAAATAAACAACATATTGACTGTAACTGAATATTTTACTACTACACTTACCCAAACAGTCACTCTCCTTGTGATAAGTGTCTCCCTCCAGATAACCAAGAGCGCTGCAAGTCGCCAGAAGTTCACAGTTCATCCTGAGGAGGTTCACACAGGAAGATTAAGAGAGAGACAAAAACATTTATAATATCAGTGTCAGTCAATGATGAACAAGTTTAATAGAGCATCACAAAAACCTGAGCAGTTAAAGCAGTGAGCACCTTAACCCGACTCATCTTTACTGACAGCTAGCTAGTATGAGAAAACTTAAACTTTTCCACTGTGTGTGATCAAGTTTGGTGTGTTGACTTTATCAAATCTGAATATTTAGAGGGAGTTTAGTGTTGTACGGTGGCCTGGAGGGGTCAACGCACAACAACTCAACACATCATGCAAAGACAGAAACATGCAACCAGAAAACAACTTTTGAAAAAAATCTCACAACAAGACAGAAGTGTTTCTAATAGTGTTACTGATAGCAATCCCATGTGAATATGTGATATTGACAGTTTGGAGATTTTGTAAATCAGTGCTGCTCTTAGCACAAACCATGATTCAAATGTGTATATATGTCTATTTCTTCTTATTTATTATTTTGTCTTAATCATACTCTATTGCAAATACTGCTGCCAGGTTTATATACCTCTATTCACAGGCAAAGTAAAAACACATGATTTTGGATTTAAAGTGGTTTAAATATGTTTCTCTGACACGTCACTACACCATAAATATACTTACACTGTGCTAATAGTACATATTAGCAATATCATCTGGATCATGTGATATTGACAATTATTATAACATCCAAACATCCAAACAAACACAGCATATTTTACAAGACCAACCCCACTATCTGTCTCTTTATTTTACTATTTCCAACTTATCTACATGTATATGTTTAGACATGCCACTGTTGGCGTAGAGCTGTAAAGTAACTTGGTAGTTTTACTCAAGTACTGTACAAGTTTAGGTGTATATACCTCTATTCACAGGCAAATATACTTCAGTATACAAATAGACGAGTGAAAACACATGATTTTTTAGGATTTAAAGTGGTTTATATGTTTCTCTGATACCGACTACACCATAAATATACTTATATTGTGCTAATAGTAAATATTAGCAATAACATCTGGATGTGACATTTAAAGATATTATAATAAACATCCAACACATCATATTTTACAAGACAACCCCCACTATCTGTCACTTTTATTGTGACTTTATTTAACTATTTCCAACTTATCTGCATGTATTTGTTTAGACATATCACTGTTGGCTTAGAGCTGTAAAATAACTTAGTAGTTTTACTCAACTTCTGAACAAGTTTAGGTTCATAAACCTAAATTCACAGGCAAATATACTTTACTATACAAAATAGACGAGTGAAAACACGTGATTTTTTTAGGGTTTAAAGTGGTTTATATGTTTCTCTGATACAGACTACACCATAAATATACTTATATTGTGCTAATAGTAAATATTAGCAATAACATCTGGATCATGTGGCATTGAAATATATTATAATAAACATCCAACACAGCATATTTTATAAGACAACCCCCACTATCCGTCTCTTTATTTTACTATTTCCAACTTATCTACATGTATATGTTTAGACATATCACTGCTGGCGTAGTTTTACTCAAGTAACTTACTGTACAAGTTTAGGTTCATAAACCTCGATTCACACAGGCAAATATACTTTACTAACTTATATATGGTTTAAATATGTTTCTCTGTGACCGACTACACCATAAGCGCTGTCTATTGTCTAATAAAATGTCAACATTAACAACAACAACAGCTGCTGTTCTTCCACCTGCTAATGTTATGTAGCCACCAGTTACTGTTAGCTCCTGTTCTCAACGGTCGGAGCGCGCTCTGGTTCAGAGGAATAAAAACCGACATATTCAGTGAGTTACCTGGCGGTGTGGACGTTGTTCCTCTACAGGTGTCGTGTTTAACAGACTGTCCGCTGGAAAGTTTGGCTCTTTTTCATCAGGACGTCGCTGGTAGTAGTTTTTTTTTAGTCCCACTCCCGGCGACTCGGACAAGTCTCGCGCCAATACAGCGGAAGTAGAATGTCGTCACTTCTCTTATTAACAGGCACATGGCAACCCTCAGTTTGGTATTTCAGGCATCAGGTTGTCGGGCGGTTTAGCGACAGGTAGGGCGTTTACTAGTGACATGGTAATTGTGTAAAGCTTGTTGATAGATCAGAGAATGTGATTGATTATGTTTATCTTCTGGGTGCCAGATTTTAGGAAGACAGTGAGATTTGCCTTCAGTTTGAGCCACAATGTCGCCTGAAAGGTTAAACTGAGGGCATAAGCCGTTAGGAAAACCGTCTTATCAATGTGGTTATTAAGCTTCTTGGCGTTTTGGGCTGTTGTTGTCATTTCTCAACATTGATAATTTGATTGTCCGACAAAATACGCCTTTTCTAATTAGTTTTTACCAAAGACAGTAAATAGTAATTAAACAGACGGTGGCCCGGGTTCAACTCACTACATAACTTAAAACAACACATGCAAAAGCACGCATTCAGAAAAAAGTTCAATTTGACAGCAAATTGACTGTAAAAACTCACAACATGTCACCTGCTAATTATTACACGAACGTGCTGCAAAAACTCAGACGACCATCGGAAGAGTTTCTTTGGACACCAAAAAGTGACAGACTGTGTAACAGAATTACGGTAGTGCTTAACTTTAGAAGGTGTGCAGGGCTACCTGTTTGACATTCAGGTGAGTTTGTTTGGTTTCTTATAATGTCAATATCACGTTTCCCACATTTTTGCTAATGTGTAGTGTTATCTTAGCATTAGTCCAGGGCTCCAGGCTTGCTCCGAAATGGGGTCATTTCGCCCATAAAATTTGAGACAGTGCAAGTAAATAATTTTTCATCTACTTGCACATGTGCAAACAGAATACAGTGGAAACCGCTTATAGTGGTCACGGATATAGTAATCAACTGCTTATATAGATCAAAAGGCTTGGGACGGAATCATTTCTATACAAATGCTGTTTAAATAATTTGTTTATAGTGATCTAGAAATCCGCTTATAGTGTTCATTTTTGGTCATTTTATGGATGAAAACATGCGCAAAACAATTTAAAAACTACGTGTAGCCTATTTATTATTTATTTTCGGCGGTGTCCCTTTAACGTGCACTGCTGCAGCAGCCTGCACATGTAGCTGCGCTGTGTGTTGTTGTGCTGTGTGTTGTTGTGCCGTGCGTCAGCTGGCTGACTGAGACACATGACTGTGGGTGCAGCGCGGCTGTTTGTGTTGTCTGTTAAAACATGGATGAATGAAACCTATCAACTTTATATCGACCGCGGACGTCAGGAATAGATTTTGGGCTTTTGGCTCGTTCCTCTCCGCATAGCGCTCGTTGTCCGTTATTGGCGGAGAGAGAGAGAGAGAGAGAGAGAGAGAGAGAGAGAGAGAGAGAGGAGCGCGCACTGCATGACAGCAGCGCGCGGTAAAGTGAAACTCTGACAGTGATGTTGCCTGTTCATTCACGAAAACCATCCTGAAACACTCTCAGTCAAACAAGGTGGGGAATGAGAAACTGCGGCGCTACTGTAGCCTAGAGTAGTTCGCTAATTTTAAAAACACACCGGCAGCGCCCGCGGATTTGTACTGAGACGTGTCACGTGAGTTACTGTAAATGATGCTGTGTGGAAAACCAGCTGTGGTCTGTGATCAAGGTGCAGACCGGTGAGTTTGGAGCTGACGAAATTATCGCGCTGCTGACAGCCGTTTCATTACATTTTTCTCATTGAAAAACTATACAAATGGCATTTAGATGATGTTCTGCATAAAAAATAAGTGAAATAATAAAAATTCGGTTGTAGTAATCAACCACTTATAGTGATCAAATTGACTCTGGACAAACGTGATCACTATAAGCGGATTCCACTGTATTTGCCTTTTTTTTTTTTAACACTGTTGAAACATGGAAGAAGCGGCTCAGAGAATCTGCAATCTGTCACTACAGGTGTCGTGTTGGGCCAATCATGTGTGTGAGGATCATGAATGAAAAGAAAATGTGAGTATTTGCTTTGCAAGTCGATTTATAGTATTCACCTCAAACTTTTCTGCATGTGCTCCAAAAATGTTATGTTAGCGGGGGCACTGAAAAGGTATTCTGTTGCCGTGCATTAGCTTAGTCTTTAGCCTGGTCCATCCGTTTTGTTTTCTTTTTTGTGAAACACTTTAAATGTGTAGTGAATAATTGCAGTGCATGTGATTTTTTTTTTTCTTTTTTTTTTTGCATGTTTGTGTCTTTGCATGTGTTTTCTTTCGCTGCAGTGTGTTGGGTGTCTGAAGTATAATTTTCCTGACTGTCTAACTTTAAACTGCATGTTTCTGCATACAGAAAAATGGTTGTGTTTGATTTGTGACTTACAGTACAGTTTATGCTTTAAATGCACAATTAGAATAAGTAATGATGACCTTCCCAGATAGCAAAAACCTTTTGGCATCCTTTTGGCCCAAATCTGGCTGGTCATTTTGGCAAGATTATGGCCAGGCTTCCGGGCCCTAAATGGCCCAAAATAGGCAAGCCAAAAACAAACCAAAAGGAGGCCAAAACTCACCCAAAACTAATTGTGGCCTTCCAAAATACAGCCATAGCTGCCCCAAAAGAGCCCCAAATCCCCAAAATCCAACCAAAATCTAGCCAAAAAGTAGCCAAAACCGACCCAAAGAGAGCCCAAAAAGTAGCCAAAAGTGACCCAAAGAGAGGCCAAAACTCACCCAAAACGAATTGTGGCCTTCCAAAATATAGCCATAACTGCCCCAAAAGACCCCCAAATCCCCAAAATCCAGCCAAAAAGTAGCCAAAACTGACCCAAAGAGAGGCCAAAACTCACCCAAAACTAATTGTGGCCTTCCAAAATATAGCCATAACTGTCCCAAAAGCCCCAAATCCTGCCACCCAAAGCTGATCCAAAATGAAGCCATAATGCCAAATGATTGCTCCCCTTAATAAACTTTAAATGTACCTTGCTATGTGTCTATGTGTATTGGAAAAAAACAACAACAATAGGAAGATTAATATTATTTCATCATCTTTTTATTTTTGAATTTACTGTTGACTGACTCCAGGCTGACAGGTTGCAGGTCCCCAGCCCAGTAAAACCATCACTGGTCTGTGCTATGCTGCATCTGTGGTGGTAGAGCAGATGGGGTTTCTTCGTGTGGCATCTAAAGTGATACAGACAAAGAGAAAACAAACGTAACTTATTACTTCTACTGTAGCCTAAGAATGCTTTATTAAAGGCTTTATTACAGTTATAAAACTCACCCACTTTAAGTTGTAACTTTTCCATTCATCCCTCGTCAGGTGTCCTTTTCTGTCTGGTCCTTTGGCTTTAAAATGCCCCATACCGTAACCTTCAAAGTGGCAGGCCCAGAAGGTCCAAGAGAGATGACCTGAAAATATTGAGATCATTACCTACATTGATTTTCAAATCAACTAGCCAACCATTACATTACCCTACTCTAATAAAATCAAAGGCAGCTCACCAAATCCTTTTTATATTTAAAGCAGAACTATGCAGGATTTGGGCTGTAATTATTGTGGCTCAGAGTCACTGTGATGGTTGAGTGACCTGTTATGAAGTGAATGGGGTCTAGGCCAATGCGCTCACCCCCCCACTGGCTGAAAACCGCACTTGCAAGATCAGTCGTCCGTCTCGGTGTTACAAATCTCGTCAATGGATAGAAGTATCGCGAGAAACTGCTTTACGGCAGTACGAGATAAGAACGCATATGACGTCATGCATGTCACGAATCGTGATTGGTTTGAGTTCGGAAAGTCGGAGGAAACCATGGAAACATGAAATGTTTACTGATGAAGTTCAGCTTGTGGCTAACAGGGAGCTAATGCTAACACAGATACACACACCATGGGTCTTTTATAAGATAATGTAATAGGCTACATCATGACACACACACACACACACCTTCGCGTTTTGGAACCTTTATTCCTGTGTGTGTATGTCTGTGTCTTTGTGCCTGTGTGTGGCTGTATTAGCGTTAGCGCCGTGTTAGCGTTAGCTCGGTGTTAGCATTAGCTCCGTGTTAGCATAGCGTTAGCTCGGTGTTAGCAGGGCTTAGCAAACAGCAGTAAACACAAGCACGTGTAGGGGGGGTGGAGGAGGTGGCGGCGGCGAGTTTTTTTTTTTTTTTTTACGACAGTGACATGTGCCTACCAGAACTGTGGGGGAGCTCCGGAGAGGGAAAAAAAGAGAAACCAACGAAGGAGCGAGCTATTTCCGGCCGAGCTGCATAGTTCTGCTTTAAGGAAGAGGCTGGGTCTTCTTCCAGGGCCATCATTTGCTCAGTGATCTGCAATAGGATAGGAAAAATAGGATAAGTATGCATATGATATTTTGCTTATAACTGAAAAGCAAAGAAGCAATTAAATCACAGATAATTAGATTTCTCCCTAGAAGCACATATGGCAGAGAATAAAGTGGGTTTAATATAACAAAAGGTTTCACAGCAGTAGGCCTTTTCAGTCCAAATTGGTGGCAGCACTATCACAACACCACCTAGTGGCAGTTAGAGCTTCTTGCTATACTCTTTGGCTTAAGTTTGGAGTTTTCTTTGTGTTTTCCTGCCTGGCAGCTAAAATTATTTATTAATTATTGCTAAAAAGCACAGCAACATGAGCAATGCTTTTTTTGGTGGATATACTTTCAACGCTAAATGGTAGGCTATGCTGCTTTCAGCAGATATTCACTGTAGGCTAAAGGAATGACTGATTGTTGCTAGCTAAGTTAGCTACTATCTGTGCAAAGGTTAGTCAGCTACCAATTATATCAATTACATTAAACTATCTCATATACTCACTGCCAGTGTATATACTGTATCTATTAAGTTATCTGTGCATATCATTGATGTAATTAAATTGAATGAGCTGGCTGTGCCTGTTTGCTACGAGTTAGCTCATAGCTCACAGCAGTTTTGTTCCCATCGAAATAGGAAAAATTAACATAACTGTGCAGAAAACGTAAACCTTATCGGGTATTTAAACAAGGCAATGATAGAAAATCAGATTTTACTAAATTTAAATGTCTATAATATCATGTACATACCTCCGTGTTGATCAGCTTGAGAAAATGAAGTAGGAGGGCTGTCGTCGGTTGAAACTGTGTAGAAATTCCCGCCGTTTGCTTGGTCTTTTGGCTATCCTTTGGCTATACAAACACATGCCAAAACAAACCATCGGACGTTGCCGCCCTTTGTCCAATCTTCTGGCTTGCCATAAACATGCCATACCACCCCCTCTACTTGATCCCGCCTTTTGCCTCATCTTCTGGCTTGCCATAAACATGCCATACCACCCCCTCTACTTGATCCCGCCTTTTGCCTCATCTTTTGGCTTGCCATAAACGTGCCATACCACCCTTCTATTTTATCCCGCTCTTTGCCCAATGTCTTGGTTAACCAGATATATGCCATAACTCAGCCATATATTGCTGGCACCAATTTTGTCTATTATGGCTAACCAAAACCATACCACATTTGAGCCAAAGGGGTTTCACAAAGCCAAAAGAAAGCCAAAAATGCCAAAAGGATGCCAGAATACAGCCAAAACATTTGCTATCTTGTATTGGAACAAAAACACTGGAAACAAATAACACAATTTTTTTGTCACTCCATAAGCATCACACAGCACAGATGAGCTCCAATTAACTTTATTTGCACTTAACATGTTCATTCATCAGTCGTGCCAGATACACACAACATTGCAAAGCACATTCAGCAAAAGCCTTTTCAGTTGGTGACTGTCACATTTTCACTGTCACATTTTCTCTGTGCGTTACATGTTCATCATGAGTGAGACTCGGAGGTTCGTCTGCACAATAAGAGGTTATAAGCGAAGCGTCTAAAACATAATAATGCGGACGTGTTAAAGTATTCTCAGTCTGTCTTGTACTGTAAAGGGCCTTTCACACCGAGCGCGGTATGCGCTGCGCCCACCGCGAGGTACAGCGCAGACAGGCGCAGAGCAGGGCGGCAGCGCTCACATATATGGCGCAGGTTGCTTAGCGACCGAACAAACAAGACAGGATTTGGGGGGGTATATACAAAGATATGTTCGCCAGGAGCTACAAAACGACCGCTTCCAGGTGAACTTTAGCGTCAGGCTGAGCAGGGAGCAGTTTAACAGCCTGTTAGAGAGAGTTGGTCTGATCCTCAGGAGGATGACAACTCACTCCATGCATCCGTCACTTTAAAGGATCATAGGGCAGGATTTGTGAGAAAATACCCATGCGTTTTACGTTTTTTAAATAATAATGGGTAAGGAAGCGTTCAAAACCAAAAAGAAGGAGCCCACCCGCGTATCTCTCCATTGCTCTGAACGGGGTCTGTGATGCAAAATGCGCTGCAATTCAGGGGGTGAATTTCGCGCGCTGGCCGGCGGACCTGACGTCAGCGCGTCCACGACTGCCTTCGAATGGATCAATGGAATGGAGACATGAAGAGGGCAACCGCGGCAGAGCGACTGATATAGTAACAGAGTGGCGACACTCCCTGTTATATCGCTCTGAACCACGGTGGATCTACTGTTACTGCCAGCAAACGAAGAAGCAGGTGTGTGTGTGTGTGTGTGTTTCCACTTATCCCCCTTTAAACATTTTGCACTTTTGGTCTAACTAAGAATAAATTCAGAACAAATCAAACTAAATGTGTAAACAAACAATCATACAGTCTTACATGTTGGGCATGCATGTTAATGTTTGAAATAACTCACGATTAAATAAAACTAAAATATAGATAAGGCTACTATTAATTCAGCTCCATCAAATTGGCTGCACTTTTTACTTTAATATACTTAAAATGTAGGTAATTATGTATATTATTATTTATTATATATATATTTTTTAGGACCATTGTCACAATATTTCACAAGTTTTGTTTAATTCACTAAGATATCTGCATCTATATTTGCCTGTATCCAAGCAACAAAATTCAATCTTAGTCAATATTTATCCATTACTTTCCATTTTGTGTAAGTGCAGTTGTAACTACACTACAACTAAAATCGTAGAAGCCAGCAAGACGCACACAGAGACCGGGGTTCACCCAGGGCTCACCGCTCTGTTAATGCAGGTCAAACACGGTCTAGTCCCTCCCACTCTCCCACCCGGAGAGGAGAGTTGCCTGACTGCTGTTCCCGCAGGTCATTGTCAGCTGTTTCTAACCCCCTTAATTCCCTGAGGGATAACTCTGCTTAATCGTGGCGCGTATAAACGCTGTCTTGCTAGGAATCCGGTAGGCCAACACGTGCGCGACGGATGGTCGCGTCGTCAGGTTTTTTTTTTTTTTTTCACGGGGCCTCTATTAATTTGCGGGGCCCTACGCAACGTGCGTAGTGTGCGTATTGGGTGAACCGGTACTGCGCGCAGCGGCTGTCGCGTCACTGGCCGTTCTCATTAATCCTGCCCTATGATCCTTTAATTGAACGTCTGGCCGTTTGTTTTCACTCTGCAAGCGGCTGATTTTGTTTCAGACTCCACTACATCCTTTCCTATTGGACGCGCCGAGATGTCGTCACAGCGCGCTGCGCCCGGATTAAAAAAAATTTAATTCGGGCGCAGCGTGCCGCTCAGCTCGGCGCAGAGCCATTCGCCCGTGCGCCGCGGTAGCACATACACAATGAATGGGTTTGCTGCCGCCTTCCGCCACCTGCCGCGTTCGGTGTGAAAGGCCCTTAAAGCAGATATCAGTGGAATGTTTTTGTTAATATAAGTCCTAAATAGTCCTATTTTCCGTCAGCAATCACTTACATGAAGTATTTCAGCCTAAACACGAGTCTCTCCGTCACTCTGCTCTGCTGTAACCCGAGGAGAAAATTTTCCTTGTGGGATACAAGTGTTATCCAATGAGGGGAGAGAACGGCATGAAGGGCTGTGTGTGCAGCCAAGGGATGCGCGTGAATGTGGTGACGTAGCACGAGGACCAATTGATGCCTGACAAGGGCGGGGGCTGCTAACTCATGGTGCGTTCAAGGAAACTCGTACTTTGTGTTTTTCCTTCCTGTGAAGTCATACCAGTTCGATCTGGTACGAGTTCACGGGTCGGAAGTTACGAGTGGCCGTTATAGGGAACTTTCACAGACAACAGGACGGTAAAAACACGAGCTACGGGTTACCTGGAACGCTACCAAGTCGTAGTTGTGACTTGAAGCTGTAACTTACGGTTTCAAAAGCCTGCCTTGAACACAGCATTAGCCGAAACGGCCGTGCCGCTGTTATCTGCTTTAAGGTGTGTGTTGATTAAAGGGCAGCGTCTGACAGTTTGTTAGTAAGTCATATCTACGACACAAACGTCTAAAATCCTGCTTTTTTATTATTATTTGTTTCTTTTTTTTTTTTTTTTTTTTTCAACTAGCTACTTTCAAGCCTGCAGTTTTAATACTTGGCTACAAATGTGTGGTCGTCTAAGGAGTCCACGGGATTGCACTGTAAATTTTCCAGCTTTTCAGACTTTTATATGTTTAAAATGTTGGATAATGGTTCTAGAGGCCGTGGAAGTGTCATATCACGAGGTTAATGCATTTGGAGGTAAACCCTGCTAGATGATTGGGATTTCTCTGCACACCTGTTACACTCGGTTGCGCTGAGTTTTTTTTGACATGAGCTCGCATCTACGTCATGGCGTGCCGGACTCCCCTACATGGTCATGCCGAGGTCTCTGCTCCAGCCGGCCCCGCCTCCTCCCATGCTGCTCTGTTGTGCCTGGTGTCACACAGCGGAGAGCGGAGCGGACTACTTCCTGCTTCTTCCCTGCCTGTTTTAGCGCTGTAGCGTCACTTTACTAAGTTTTATTTAGAAGTTTACGCCGACGTTTCATGTAAGTGAAGCTGTACCTGTGTGAGCAGCGACGTACCGCCGGGGTGACGTTGTTCGCCGGACCGACGTAACGCTGGACCGACGGAGCACCGGAGCACCGGAGCTGCAGCGGCTCCTCACACAGGCAGAGCCCGTCTGCAGGCCTCCTTGGCCGGGCAGGCGTCCGTGCTCATCGCGGTAGAGAAAACCATCGCTAATAAACATACCCGCAGGTTTTTTAGACGTTTACCGCCGTGTGGTTAGTCTATTTAGCAGAATGTTGGTCTCATTGATGAAATCTTGTGGCAGTTGAATTAGTTTGAATGAAAAGTGAAGCTGTGAGAAGGAGGAGGAGAGGAGCAGTGCTGCTGTAGTCTATGTGCACAAATCACCACGTTTACATCAATAAATAACTGTTTTACAATGAACTGACCATTCTGCATATATTTTTAATTTATTTTATATATTTATTTTTGCATTTTTATATTACATGTTACATGGTTACAGTAGCCTACATGGCAAAGACTATAGCCTACCATCTTTGGTTAGGGTGAGACGGTCATGGGCACATTTCATTACACAATGTAGACTGGTCAGATGCATACTGGAGATCTGGCAATTTGCCTACTGCAGATTTAGCTTTTGTTTGCATACTACATTTTGGCCAAATCAGTATAGGTACTAGTAGTAGACATCGTCATGGTAACGCAATGCTGAGGGAGTGGTTCATTTGCATTTAAAGGGAGGGGCCACTGAAACAGACCGTTTTGCAGAGCCCTGTTTTTGAGAATGCTGTGATGTTTGATCTTTGGGGTATTTTGACCGAAGCACGTCACAGACGTTTCTTTAAGACACCCAGGAACTATTTTAGTTTGTGCAAAAAGGAGCATAATAGGTCCCCTTTAATAAAGTGTATTTTTATTTGCCTAGCCCTACAAGATGACACACGTGTTAAGCAAAACAGTCGGGGTGGCTGAAAAAGCACCAGAGTGACACTGTCTAAAGGGATTCATTCGTCAACATTGCACCAAATACTGAGAGACTCTGCTAGACAGATAAACACATAACTAGTGGGAATGAGGGTTTCATATGGACCAGTCTGTTTTTTCAATGTTTTTCTTTATTTTTTCATGTTTTTTTTTACTCATTTTCTTTTTTTGCTACCATGGCACTGGCTGTTACAGTTTTTCCTAATCATTTTATTCATCCTTGTTGTCACCCTTGTCTTTTATACATAGCATACTTGCAAACTCGCCCGATTCACGCAGGAGACTCCCGATTTTTAACCCTATCTCCCGCGATGCTCCCGGTCAGTAATTTCTCCCGCTAATCTCCTGATTTTACAGTGAAGGAAACAAGTAAGATTGTGGGGATATTTGTTGTAGTATCTGGCAACCCTGGCCTGCCTGCACGTGTGAGGCAAGCCGGTGGCATGACTCAGTCACTCACTGGAGGCAGTGATACGCCAGGTAGCGCTGATACTGCCGGTCTCCTGCCCCTGTCGACGTCGGCACGAGTAGATCTGTCGGTCCGAGTGGACGTGGCGGCGCGGCGGCATTCGGTTTCATTCCCCCTCCCCCCTCCGTGCACGTCCGCAGTGCACCGCTCCATGGATGTGCCCCCCCCATAGCAGAGGAAACCCTTGAATGGCTGGTTCAGACCCTAGATTTAAAATATGAGTTTTGTTTTTGCTTGTGTTTTTTCATTCACTCCAACCATTCTTGCCTTGAACCTCAGTCAGTACTAAATGTGCTTTTTTAAATCTGAAGCAAATGTCGTCTTGTCTGTTCCCTTTATGTTCTTCTCAGAGTACACCAGAATGCTTCATTTATGTGTTAAAATCACACAATTTTCCCCCCAGACCCCTCTACAGGGGTCTAGTGACTCACCTTTTTCACCCCTTCTGAGTTTACAGATATGCATCTTCAGGTATGCACACCTACAAGGTCACCTTTGGTCAGCCTTCTGGTACTCATTTCAACAATTAAAACTGCTCATTTTTTTCATTGTCCTCAATGGTAAACAGAATCATTTATTGAATATCAAGGAAACAACAGTTTCAGAACAAGGTTACTTCATCAGATTTAAAATACAAGGCAAGAAATTACGACAATTTATAGGCGAATGAACCCTGATACACCGATGAAAAAAAACTAACTAATTAGTGGGATCTAATTCACTGATTCTGGACTCCTTCACCACCTGATGGGAAGAGAAACAGTCAGATTATATCATTTTCATCTCATATATTTGTAAGTAACTGATGCTCGTATAGGCTATATATTCCTCACAATTTCCTTAATGCAAACAATACCAAACTATGTATTTTTGCATTACGTCTTGTCATTCTTTTGTACCTCTCCATCTCTAGTCTCTACTGTCCTTATCATCACAGTCCTCATGCTCACACTGTCCGGAGTTTGTTCATGGTCTACGAAAAGTCAGATTAAAGCTTCACTGAGATTTTTTTTTACATTCAAATACAATTGATGCAGTTGATGTATGAGTGAAAAGTGAAATGGAGCTGTTAGATTGTTATCATCTTATATTTGATCTGAGATCTGTCTTACCTCGGTCTCCAAGGTGATTGCTCATGCCGATATTTAAGATGGGGACAGTGATCCTAAACAGGAATATGAGGAATGTTTTGTTATAACAAAAGGCCTCTGAGGTTATTAACTTGACAGACCTGGATTACAATCTGACTACAGAAGAAGAAGAAAACTAAAACTAAAACACTAAGAGTACAGTTCCTCACCTGCTCTCCTCCCCCTCCAGGAGGTTACGGTAAGTGGCGATCTCAATGTCCAGAACCATTTTCACATTGAGGAGGTCCTGGTACTCCTTCAGATGGCGAGCCATCTCCTCTTTCAGTTGGCCCACGTTGTCCTGGTAGTTGCCGATGTCGTTGCCAAACTGGTCCTCCATCTCACGCATCTGCCTGAGCAGAACTTCGTTCTGGAGACAAAACACAGCACAGCAGCAAACGTGAAAAAGTTTTTTTTCACATCCCCTTGGCCAAGTTGCCAGGGCCCATGATCAATTGGAGGCATAGTGACAGGACCCTCAACTGTCACATCTAGGTAATGATACTGCATAACAGTATCATTACCTGCATACAGTATATACGATAACTCACCTTGCTCTTCAGTGCATCGATTTCACATTTAAGAGACTGAATCTGCCTCTTGGACTCGTTGGCCTCCTGCTTGGACTGCCTCAGAGCGTCGGTGTTTCGCTTTGCAGACTCGGTCAGATCAGCAAACTGTTGGGAACAAAAGATGAAACACACATGAATCAATCATCATCTTGTCCCCGACCCCACACCACACACTCCTCCTCCCTCTGATTGTCTGATGATGTTGTACCTTGGACTTGTACCAGTCCTCAGATTCCTGCATGTTCTTCTTAGCGATGTTCTCATATTGAGCCCTGATGTCCCTCAGAGCTCCGGTCAGATCGGGTCTGACAGTGCTGTCCACCTCCATCTTCAGCTGCTGCATCTGGACGCTCACTTGTACATCCTGGATCTCCTGATAATTCATGAATGGATGCAAAATGAGCAAAAGGCACCAAAATACAAGCAGAAACTCAAAATGCTCAAAGAAAAAACCATGCAAGCACCCCAAAAACAGAAATTAGGATGTGGTTTAAGCTTCTTAATTCCACAACTGATGATCATCTCCGTCAGCGTCCAGGTAGTTGACACCACCATCATGTGCAGGGGCCTGAATACTTTCTGAAGCACAGAAGAAGCAACATCACTTACTTCATCATGGATCTTCTTAAGGGATTCAATCTCGTCCATCAGAGACTCGATCTTCCTTTCCAGCTCCAGACGGGACAACGTTGCATCGTCCACATACTACATGTTTATGTGTGAGAAAAAGACATAAAGGACTGTAGTATCGATTTTCTTTTATGCTTTGACCACATAAATGATATTTTATCATGCTGAAATGATTATTAGAGGATGTGACACAAAACTTGAACAATTGGCACCTGGAATATCATAAGTCTCTTTTAGTGCATAGAAAGTACAAAGTTTCTGGAAAGGCTTCAGTCAACAACTTACAATGATTCAGCTGATTTTTTTTTGGGATAAATTAACAGTCAGAAAAGTATTTGCACATCCAAAATGTTAGATGCAGGTGCGTAGGAAAGCATCACTCGTGTCTTAAGAAATGGAAAAAGGAGGTCCTCTTCACACTGCTCTTGCAAATCATCACCGTTTAATAATGAAACTGACATTTTGATCGTTATTAAATGGTGATAATTCAGAAAAAGAAGAGTTACACGATCTTGTTTTTCTTTTACTGAGGATAAATGAACAAACAAAACAACAGGGTGGATGTTTTTGTCCTAGGTCAGTGACATCTGTATAAATCTGCTCTGTCATGTTACATTATTAAACAGCTGCTTTTTTCTCTCTCTTATTTTTCTAAACAGCTGCTTTTGACCTGTTACATGAGCCCGAGCGAGGACGCTGTAATCAATATGATCAGCAGCCTCACACGGTGAGTGCAGCAGCAGCAGCATGTGTTTACCTCTCGGTAGGCGACCAGGTTATTCTCAGCATCTGCCCTCTTCTGGGTCTCTTCATACAACCTTCAGGGACAAAAAGCAACACCAAATATTTCAACAAACAGGAAACAGAGACAAAACATGTTGATTTTTTCTTTCTTTCTTTCTTTCTTTCTCTCTCTCTCTCTGTCGTCCTGTCGTGAGGTTGCACCGGGGCATCAGCTGACATAAAGCTTCCTGGATCAATTTGTTAATTCACTCTCCTGTCTTTTTTTTCTTGTTTATTTTTTCTCAGTTATCTCTTACTTTTGTGATTTTGTGTTGTTGTTGTCTCCAATGGCATAAGTGTATGTAGCAGGCATAGGCATTTATGTGTATGTTGAATATAATAAGTATGCACATGAATGTATACCTAAATTAGAAATATAATGAATATAATTCGTTATTACATAGTAAAAACCTATTGCATAATGATACAGTAACCCGGAAGCTTGTAATTAGGGGGTGGGATTATGTTGTTTGTGGTTCGATGACCACTTTTATTGATTTATTTATTTGTTATTGTTGTTTTTGTTCGAATAAAGAATAAAGACTACCAACCACCACCACGTCTTTATTGCCAGGGCACCCCCAAGGGACTCTTTACCTGCTCTGTGCTTAAAAGTGCATTGTGTGCAGCACAGGACATTACGAGCGTGTCGGCGCAGTGATGGATGCGACACGGCGGTGATGCCTTTCGTCTTCTTGTATATCGACTGGACAAAGCCACAACAGGGCGATTATGGGATCAACAGGAAGGAAACACTTGGAAATGTTCTGATCGTTCTGATTCTGAGAGGTCCTCAGATTATTCTACCACTCATGCACAAAACATGTCTGTACCTTTCTGTCCTATCATCTACGTATCTAGAGGAGCACCGAGCTTCAGTCGTAAATGGTAAATGGTCTGTATTTAGTGCTTTTACTATACCTGAAATGATACCCAAAGCGCTTTACAGTACATCACATTCACCCATTCACACACTGATGGCAGAAGCTGCCATGCAAGGCGCAAACCACGACCCATCAGGAGCAAGGTGGGTAAGGTGTCTTGCCCAAGGACACTACGGCAGCAACCGGGACAGAGCGGCCAACCCTCTGATCGTTGGACGACCCGCTCTACCACCTGTCGTGTCATGATCGTTACGCCTTCATGGAACACTTTCCTGTATCACAACACCAACCTCTGCTTGAGCAGGTACATGTCCTCGGCCAGGTTGTCCTTCTCCAGCTGGTACTGGTCGCGCTCCTTGCCGATGCCGTCCATCTGGTGCCGCATCTTCCTCACCTCCTCCTGGAAGATCTCGGAGGCTCGGTTGGGCTGGCCGTGCTGCTGCTGGCCCTTGAAGGTGTTGAGCTCCTGCTGCAGGGCGCCGTTCTGCTGCTCCAGGTAGCGCACATTCTCGATGAAGTTGGCGAAGCGGTTGTTGAGCTCCTGCAGCTCGGCCTTCTCGTTGCTGCGCGTGGCGAGGAACTCCTGGTTGATCGCCTCGGCCAGGGTGAAGTCCACCTTGTTGTAGGTGAAGCGAGGCAGCTGAGCGCTGGGGCGGGAACGCTGCTGTTGGTGGTGGTGGTGGTGGTAGGCGGCCGCACGCATGACGTAGTCCGCCCCGGAGACGGGCATCCTGGAGGACACTGGGGAGTAGGAGGTCATGGAGATGTGGTGCGGGCCTCCGAACGTGCGCCGGGAAGAGGTGGAGGTTTGGATTAAAGAGTGGCTGATGGTTCGGTTCTCTGTCAGTCGGCTGGCCGGCGAGGAAAAGGACGGAGAGCTGGAAAAGAGGAGAGCTCGGTGATGCTCGTCGTGAAGCAACAGGACATCTGACTGGGGGTTTTTATGCACTCAAGCTGCTGGCTATCCCTCCCTTCCTCAATCGCTCATCAGCATACAGGCCACTCCCTGCCCTGCCTCCATCTGTGTGTTTTCCGTCTCACTCTCATCTGGGCTCCTCCACCCTTTTAACCAGAGCACTTGGCTGGAGGCCAGAGCAGCTTCCACATCGGTTGCTGCTTTGATAACTAAAGATGGTTGTTGAAGTTGTTTTAGGTAAATTTATGCAAAATGTTTGTCATGGCATGGGTTCGTTTTGGATGAGAGAGAAAAATGAGTAGCACCAAGTGGCAAAAATGTTCACAAAACAGGACGGAGTACAGACAAGAAAAACCAAGGTATCTACAGGAAGGTTGAACACTTACACTGGCAGTTAGTTACCTACAATGTCACTAGGCCGAGAACTCCCCCTTGAGTGAGCCGAGCTCCCTTTAAATACCCCTAAGTTTGGATGGAGCTTTGCTCCGCTGGAACAATGAAAGTGCGTTTCTGTAAGACTGGGCAGCAGCTCCAGTCTTACAGTCCTGTCTTCCTGTTAAGTTTCCCACCTGTTTGATTACCTCATGTGTCTCACCTGTGTCTGATTGCACCACCTGTGTCTCGTTTCCTCGTGTTTCCCTTTGTCTCTTGTCGGTTCATTTGTCGTTGTCATGTTCCATGTGATGTTTCCCGTTCCCAGTGAGTTCTTGGTTTTTTCTCTTTTCTTTTGTACTTTGATTGCAAACCTGTTAAGGACCTGGGCCTGTTGACCTTCTAGTTTTTGCTTTGTGTTTTTGTTTCCTCCCCATGTTGTGTTTTACCTTGGTTTTTTGAAATAAATAGTTTTTGTTGCTTTGCACCTGGCTGTCTGCATTTGGGTCCTTCCCCCCACAAACCTGACACACATGTCCTTTGCCAGCCCCACCTTACTGTCTGGCTCCCGGGATTTCAGACCCTTTTCAAAACGCCGCTGGTACTTTCGCGAGCCCTTTGTGCCCCTCTCAAACAAACTGCTGTCCAGGGTTGAAAAGAGTTCTGAAGCTGGCCTCTTAGCCTGCCCTGGGACCGGCTGCACCCCCGCTCTGGCCTGGGCACGGGTGATCACCTGACCCGACAAACCCCGACCACAGTCACTGTCCTTGGCACCCGCTTCCTTACTTCCAAGATCAAACAACTTTTCCATGTGGCAGCTTCAGGACACTTGGGGCAGTACGGACGAGCAGTATGGAGGTATTTGGATGTTTCATAGTGTGTGTTTTGGATGATTCAAAAGTGAACTCTATCCCCCACCATTAGGCGTGTCTCCACTGCAGGAACCTCCCCCACAGGGCCGCTTACAGGAACTTTTACGGGGCCGAACGGAGTCCCTGCCTGGGGGTAGGTACTCGGATCGGCCCTGAAGAAGTCCTGGTGGGGCTTGAGATTTACTCTGTGCTGATTGGTCAGACTCAAAGCAGGATCATGTGACGCTAAGAGAAAGCCCCAAAATAAGATGCATTATAACCCAAATAAACAAATAAAGTAAAGTAAAGTATAACCCAACGTTACTAAAAATGGAAAAACAATAACTCAGTAAAAGACGAGAGTAGCAGTAGGCCTGGTAAAAAAAAAAAAAAAAGAGTGGTAAAAAGGTGATCGCGGCATTACATGACGATCGAGACGGCTTCTTTTTTTTTTAAGAAAGCTATACTGATAGAAAAAACAACAACAACAATAGCAGTAAAAAAATTAAAATAAAAAACGCTGCACAACGACCACGCAATGATCGAAACTGTTGCACGTCGCCATAAGAGCGGCATGGGCCCTGTCTGCAGTGGAGACACGGCCACCGAGAGGGCTGAGTGAGAGGACGGTTCCTGTAGAAGTTCCTACCCCCTCCTTTTACCAGGAACTCCTGCGGGAAAAAAACTCCGGTACAGCACCGTTTAAAATGTATGCGGAAGGACGCTGTACCACTGGTCCTGCTGCATACCTGACGTGGTGCAGCACACCTGTCGCTCAACTAGGATAGTTCCACAGCCAACGTAGTGTTACATTCAGCCGGGCCTGAGACCAACACATAACACACGTTTACATGACACTTGAGAAAATCTAATTATTGTCTTAATCCGACTATAACTGGACAGCTGAGTGCATGTAAATGCGTTAGTCCGACTAATATCAGAGTTCTCCAACTCCGATTCAGACACCCAGTTAATGCGATTGGAATTCGACTTTCTCCGGCATGTATACACTTCAATTGGAGTTTAACTGGATAACGCATGTGCGCTGCTCTACACCCCCTGCGCTGGTGTAAGACCCCAGAACAAAAACATCCAAGAAAGCCGGTCGCAGAAGCTATTGTTGTAGCGTTACGGCGTTCTTGTCTGCCTCAGTGGTACAGTGTCCTTCCGCATACATTTTAGTCCGGTCCCTGTACCAGATTTTTTTTTTTTTTTTTTTTTAAATGACTGGAGCACGAGCCGAGTTTTCCTCTACTACAGCTGAACAGATGACATGTGGTCAAGACGTACAGCAGAGACCTAGCACAGTTTCATCGGTGCATTTCATTATTATAAGCCTGTGCATATTCTCATTTGTCCAGGTCGTCTCAAAGGAATTTAAATAGAAAGCTCTCTGTCCTCAGACTATCGCAGGTCATCACACAGGGAGAGCATGGCTGTATTCGAAACTCCATACTATACTGCTAGTACGTACTGATTTGGCCAAAATGTATTATGTAGTATGCAGTATGCGAACAAAAGCAAAATCTGCAGTATGCGAAAAGTTCCAGGATGTCGTAATGATTCGGAAAATATTTCCAGTTACCAGTCTACATTGCGTACTATATCCCACAATGCAATGCGCCCCTGACGTCTAACCGTAACCAAAGATGTTAGTGTAGCCGTGTACCGTAACTATAGCTTAATAAAATAAAACTTAATGCAGACTGATCGGTTCATTGTAAAATTTTTATTTTTTTTAATTACAGCGCTAGAGCGGGAAATAAAACAGCTTTTAACCTGTTTTACAGCTACAGTACCGCTACCGGTTGCCGTGAAATGCATTCTGGGAAACTCGTATACTGCATACTGCGATGATAACGGCGTCGGTCTGCTGAAGTAGCATACTGAATCCCACATTCAGTATGCAGTATACAGTACATACTAACGCAGTATGTAGTAGGCAGTACGGTAGTGTGCGGTTTCGAAAACAGCTCATGTCTGGCTTGTGTGATGAGTGTGCTCCAGAGTTTGATATGAATGTTCACAACAACAGTAACGACAACAACACTTTTTCAACATTTTTGTTTGTTTAAAGCTCTTAACACATTTATTATCAGTTACTATAACCAAAACAATATTAGCACTGACAAATAAGACTTATGTGAACATTCATATCAAACTCTGTAACACACTAATCACACAAGCCACACATGCTCTCTCTGTGTGATGGCCTTGGTAGCAGACAGTCTGAGGACAGAGAGCTTTCAGGTTGAAGTTTATAATAATGAAATGCACCAATGAAACTGTGCTAGGTCTCTGCTGTACGTCTTGACCACATGTCAACTGTTCAGCTGTAGAAGAGGAAAACTCGGCTCGTGCTCCAGTCATTTAAAAAAAAAAAAAAAAAAACTCTGGTACAACGACCGGGCTAAAATGTATGCGGAAGGACGCTGTACCACTGGTCCTGCTGCATACCTGACGTGGTGCTGCACACCTGTCATTCAGCAGCATACCTGATGCTCTTATTTTTTTAACTAGGATAGTTCCACAGCCAACGTAGTGCTACATTCAGCCGGGCCTGAGACCAAACATGTAACACTTGAGAAAATCGAATTATTGTCTTAATCCGACTTTAACTGGACAGCTGAGTGCATGTAAACGCATTAATCCAACTAATATCAGAGCTCTCCAACTCTGATTCAGACACCCAGATAATGCGATTGGAATTCGACTTTCTCCGGCATGTATACACTTCAATCGGAGTTTAACTGGACAACCCATGTGCGCTGCTCCACACCACCCGCGCTGGTGTAAGACCCCGGAACAAAAACATCCAAGAAAGCCGGTGGCAGAAGCTGTTGTTGTAGCGTTATGGCGTTCTTGTCTGCCTTTGGAAGTCACCATGATAACGAGAGATGATGTGCACCTTATCTGCACAACAAGTAACGCACACATTACATACGAGATGAACAAAGCTGTAATGATTAACCATCTCACTGTTGTTTGAAAACGCCAGTCTACCACCTGGCTAAGAGGTCAACTGGAGAAGGAGCCGTATTAACCTGCTGAAACGACGCATATCGCCACCTGGTGTTGAGGAGGAGGAACACGCTCCCATCAGTTATTTGATTATCATGACAACATAACAAAGCACTGACAAATAAGACTGATGTGAACATTCCATATCAAACTCTGTAAAACACTCATCACACAAGCCACACATGCTCTCTCTAGCTGCATTTCCATTACAGATTTTCGCAAAATAAAAGCGAATTTCTGAAACTTCGAAAAAGTGCAATTGCTATTTGCGGGTGTTTCCATTGAAAGGTATTTTGCGAATGAGCCGTAATGCGTCTTGCGTTTCTATGGTGACGGCACAGCGATCTCAGCTGCCGACAGCTGTTGCTGTTATTGTTTTTAACAAAGACAAAAACAGCGCTTGATTGCTGAAAGGCAAAGCCTGTGTGGCGCTGCAGCGGCCACAAATAAGGGCGCACTCACACTAGGGCCAGTTGTACCGTACCGCGCGCTGAAGCCCGAATGCCCCCTCCCCTGTCCCCCGCTGGCCCGCACTCACACCACCTCCAACCCAAGCGTGATCAAGCACGGTTGCCTCCGTTGATATAGAGGGATTATTTGTTTACCAACACGGTGGATGTGCGCATTAACCTGACTGCAGAAAGAACGGAGCCTTTTAAACACCAGCGTGGTTGTGTCCACACACCCGTACTGGTTTATGTGACTTAAGGTGACATGTCGGCGCAGGAGGGAGTGGAGCGTGGATGCGAGCCAAATCTCCTTAAACCATGCACGGAAAAGGAGAATGATAGAAAAGGTTTTTTTAATTTATTGAGAAACAATGCCCATCAGCAATGCATGACAATAAACATGTGGTTCATTTGTCCCCTCAAGTTAAAAAAAACGGTAATAAACCAACACAGCGTGGACACACACAACTCCGGTGACGCCGGTGACGTGTAGAAAAGCGAAAAAAGTGTTTCCATTACACTTTTGCGATACACGTTTGTATCGATACGTCTCAAAAACCACCTCATGAGAGCGTAAAAACTTTGTAGCGATATTTGAGAGTTTTTTCGAAATGTAGGTGTTTCCATTACCAGTTTTTAATTTTGATATTTAGGTTTTGCGCATTTCAAGGGGTAATGGAAACGCACCTACTGTGTGATGGCCTGGGTAGCAGACAGTCTGAGGACAGAGAGCTTTCAGGTTGAAGTTTATAATAATGAAATGCACCAATGAAACTGTGCTACAGTAGGTCTCTGCTGTACGTATTGAGGAAAACTCGGCTCGTGCTCCAGTCATTTAAAAAAAAAAGGTAACACTTTACAATAAGGGTCCCTTAATTAACGTTAGTTAGTACATTAAAAAGCATTAATATATAAACTAATGTGTTAATTAATGCTGAGTAATGCATTCATAATGATAACTAATGACATTATTCAACTTTTTTATTACTTAATTTAGTAACTAACTTTGAGTAGTAAACATTAATTAAAGTAACACTGAGGAGTTTTTCGGCCTTAAATAATGTTTCCAGACTCATTGCAATGGTAGAAAAATTCTTCCTCCCCCCCTCCCCTCTGCGTCGAGGGAGAGACGTGGTGGGTAAAAGCAAAACTACGGTTCTCCTCTGGTCGTCGTCGCCGTTGTCGCCGCCCCGCCCCCCGACCACCCGCCGCACAGTCTCCTTGCAAACATGTGGGAAACACTGTCGTTTATTAATGGGAATAAACACTGGATGCGCTGGCTGATAAGTTTCGTTTTCGTTTTTCCCCCCAGACGATAGCGCTTCTCAACCAGATGGTGGAAGCACTGAGCTGAAACTCCGCAATGTTGCTTTAAAGGGATAGTTCACCCTAGAATGATATTTCGCTCATTATCTACTCACCCTCATGTTGACTAAGGGCTGGAAGAACTTTCAGAGTCCACCGTCCCTTCTCTGAGTTACAGGGGGTCTCGGCGTAGCAGTGCATTTCAATGCAACGGTTGTAAAGGGACACCAGAGCTCTTCGTAAAAAAACACACACAAAAAACATCCAAATACCTCCATGCTGCTCGTATGTAATGTCCGTCTTGTGCTGAAGCCCCAAATTGCGTAATTGTCCCGAAAAAAATTAAATAAGTCTATATTTTAAGCTTGTTTGTAGCGGAAGCTTCTCGAAGCTCCTCTTCCTGGTCCGTCGCGAGATTTGGACGGCATTGAAATGCACTGCTACGCCAAGACCCCCTGTAACTCAGAGAAGGGACAATGGACTCTGAAAATTCTTCCAGCCCTTAGTCAACATGAGGGTGAGTAGATAATGAGCGAAATATCATTCTAGAGTGAACTATCCCTTTAACTGCTTACTAATAGGCTACATTAATTAATGTGTTTCCTAATCCTAAGTAATGCATAATAATGATTGTTAATATATCTGTAAACAGTTAATTAATGCTTAATAATGTGCTAACTAACGTTTATTAAAGCAGATAACAGCGGCACGGCCGTTTCGGCTAATGCTGTGTTCAAGGCAGGCTTTTGAAACCGTAAGTTACAGCTTCAAGTCACAACTACGACTTGGTAGCGTTCCAGGTAACCCGTAGCTCGTGTTTTTACCGTCCTGTTGTCTGTGAAAGTTCCCTATAACGGCCACTCGTAACTTCCGACCCGTGAACTCGTACCAGATCGAACTGGTATGACTTCACAGGAAGGAAAAACACAAAGTACGAGTTTCCTTGAACGCACCATGAGTTAGCAGCCCCCGCCCTTGTCAGGCATCAATTGGTCCTCGTGCTACGTCACCACATTCACGCGCATCCCTTGGCTGCACACACAGCCCTTCATGCCGTTCTCTCCCCTCATTGGATAACACTTGTATCCCACAAGGAAAATTTTCTCCTCGGGTTACAGCAGAGCAGAGTGACGGAGAGACTCGTGTTTAGGCTGAAATACTTCATGTAAGTGATTGCTGACGGAAAATAGGACTATTTAGGACTTATATTAACAAAAACATTCCACTGATATCTGCTTTAAGGGACCCTTATTGTAAAGTGTTGCCAAAAAAAAAAAAAACCTCTGGTACAGCGACTGGGCTAAAATGTATGCGGAAGGTTGCTGTACCACTGGTCCTGCTGCATACCTGACGTGCTGCTGCACACCTGTCGCTCAGCAGCATACCTGACGCAGCATACCTTCCGGATCTCGGATCCCTCCTCCAGACTTACGGTGATCGTGTTACTGTACATGATTACGTCACTTCCTGCTTGTGCCTGTAGTACTGTTGTTGTGTTATGTGGCTTTTCCACTACACAGTCACGGCACGACTCGGTAAAGGTGCTTTCCCACTACAGCTGAGTTCTCTAGTTCCTCCTCAGCAGGGGCCGGGTCGTCGCGGGGCCGCGTTGTCCGTCTCTCTTTTTTCAATACTCTCGTCAGCTCCAGACTCACTTGTCTGTTCCTCGATTACGGACCACGGCATCGTTTTCCGCACGGCAGTCATTTAACTCAGGTGAAGGAATAACAACAGTCTCGGTACAGATCAGTGGTCGCTGTTGCTTCTCATGTTGGACGTAGCGCTCGCACTCTTCCAGTGACGACGCTCTGCCCAATCAGTGGAAGGCAGTCGGCTGACGTCACGTTTTAGTATCGCTTCGACTCGCTTGGAACCAGGGCCAAGGAGGTACTAAAAATAGTACCTGGTACCAGGTACTAGGGCTAGTGGAAAAGCAAAAAAAAGCGGGCCGTGCCGAACCGTGCTAGTGGAAAAGCGCCATTAGACTCTCTCTATCCTCCATCTAGTTTTGTGTTAACTTAACCGATTTAAGCATCACTGTACACTACGCTTATTTTACACACGTTTCTGTCACTTAAGTCTTTAACAGGACTTTGTATTTCCTCACTCAATTCGTAATATTTGCCGCAGGTCCCCTAGCTAAACGTTACCTAGCATACTAGCTATGGCTGCCCTCTCTCTTTCCGCTTCTCCCTCCACCTCTCCCTCCTTCTCCTGCTCTGTGTGCCAGATGTTCAGTTACTCCTCTCTGCCTCCTTTACTGATAATGGTACATGTAGTAAGTGTAGTTTATTTGTAGTCCTGGAGGCAAGGCTTAGCGAGTTAGAGTCCTGGTGTAGGTACCAAATGTGTCCGGGCTGCCAGAATGGTCCAGGGCCCTGCGCCGTGTGATGACGTGGCACGCCGTGATTGGCCATGATGACGTGTTGCATTATCATTGGCTGGACGTTTACCCGGCTAGGATAAATACACAAGAAGTGGGCTCAGTTTCAAAGTATATTTTGTATTGAAATTTCTTCTGCTTGTAAGATTTGTAATACTAAAGGGGGGGTGGGGGGGGCAGAGTGGCTGCTTGCCGGCAGGGCGGGGAATCTGGGAGCACAGGGAGACAGGGTCAAAACGAGGCAGGAGACACGGGAGCAAAAAACATGAAGGAGTGAAAAAGGCTGGGGACAAAAGCACAGGAGACTAGAGAACACTGGATACTAGAGATTCTGGAGGCCTGTTAACCTGGAAGAAGCGGCTCAAAGAATCTGAAATCTGTCATTATGGGTGGTAGACCAATGTGTGTGAGGACCATGTATGAAAAGGAAATGTGAGTATTTGCTTTGCAAGTCGATTTACAGTATTCACCTCAAAATTTCCTGCATGTGCTCCAAAAATGTTATGTTAGGGAGCCACTAACAAGTTATTCTGGAGGCCTGTTTGTCTTTGCATGTGTTTTCTTTCGCTGCAGTGTGTTGAGTGTCTCATGTGGCCATAGTAAGAAAACTCTTTTCAATGTAGAGCACCTGTCTGTGATGTAAGTTGAAGTATAATTTTCCTGACTGTCTAACTTTAAACTGCATGTTTCTGCATACAGAAAAGTGGTTGTGTTTGATTTGTGATTTACAGTTTATGCCTTAAATGCACAATTAGAATAATAAGTATGATGACCTTGGCTTGTATTGGAACAAAAACACTGGGGAAAAAAAATTATTAACACAATTTTTTTGTCACTCCATAAGCATCGCACAGCACAGATGAGCTCCAATTAACTTTATTTGCACTTAACATGTTCATTCATCAGTCGTGCCAGATACACACAACATTGCAAAGCACATTCAGCAAAAGCCTTTTCAGTTGGTGACTGTCACATTTTCACTGTCACATTTTCTCTGTGCGTTACATGTTCATCATGAGTGAGACTCGGAGGTTCGTCTGCACAATAAGAGGTTATAAGCGAAGCGTCTAAAACATAATGCGGACGTGTTAAAGTATTCTCAGTCTGTCTTTCTTGTAAGGTGTGTGTTGATTAAAGGGCAGTGTCTGACAGTTTGTTAGTAAGTCATATCTACGACACAAACGTCTAAAATCCTGCTTTTTTTTTTAACTTATTTCTTTATTTTCTTTTTCTTTTTTTTAAACTAGCTACTTTCAAGCCTGCAGTTTTAATACTTGGCTACAAATGTGTGGTCGTCTAAGGAGTCCACGGGATTGCACTGTAAATCAAGGCCTCAGGTGGTTCGTTAATAAAGTGTTTTTTTATTTGCCTAGCCCTACAAGATGACACACGTGTTAAGCAAAACAGTCGGGGTGGCTGAAATAGCACCAGAGTGACACTGTCTAAAGGGATTCATTCGTCAACATTGCACCAAATACTGAGAGACTCTGCTAGCCAGATAAACACATAACTAGTGGGAAAGGGGGCTATATGGATCAGTCTGTCTTTTGTTTTTTTTCAATGTTTTTCTTTATTTTTTCATGTTTTTTTATTCCTTTTTATTTATTTATTTTTTTGCTACCATGGCACTGGCTTTTACAGTTTTTCCTAATCATTTTATTCGTCCTTGTCGTCGTCGTCCTTGTCTTTTATATCAGTGCGGCCTGAATCCCTCTCCGTCTCCCTCCTGGACTCCTTCACCACCTGACGGGAAGAGAAACAGTCAGATAAGATCATTTTTAATCTCATATATTTGTAAGTAACTGATGCTTGTATATATATTCCTCACAATTTCCATAATGCAAACAATACCAAACTAGTTATTTTTGCATTATGTATCTTGTCATTTGTTTGTACCTCTCCATCTCTAGTCTCTACTGTCTTTATCACCACAGTCCTCTTGCTCCCACTGTCTGGAGTTTGTTCATAGTCTACGAAAAGTCAGATTAAAGCGTTGCTGAGAATTTTTTTTTACATTCAAATACAATTTATATATATTTATGATTCGCTCCAAGAGTTGAATCATAAATGATCAGTTTGATGGAGTTGATATGAGTATATGAGTGAAGTATATGAGGTATGAGTGAAAAGTGAAATGGAGCTGTTAGATTGTTATCATCTTATATTTGATCTGAGATCTGTCTTACCTCGGTCTCCAAGGTGATTGCTCATGCCGATATTTAAGATGGGGACAGTGATCCTAAACAGGAATATGAGGAATGATTTGTTATATATAAAAAAAAGGCCTCTGAGGTTATTAAAGGAGAATTCCGGTCATTTTTGACCCCTAAATCGTTGTCCTGATGGTCACCCAGTGTTGGGGGGAGCAAAAAACGCGACTAAAATGGGCTCTTTGCACAGCTCCACTACTTCCTGAACTTAATGCTGCTCCTTCATTTCCTGTCTTACATTATTGGACAACCTGATTAATCCAGGTGTGTCTGACCATTGTGACTACTCAGACACACCTGGATTAATCAGTGTGTCCAATAATGTAAGACAGGAAACAAAGGAGCAGCATTAAGTTCAGGAAGTAGTGGAGCTGTGCAAAGAGCCCATTGATGCAGGCAAACCGGAGTTACACCATGGCTACCCGGCGCTAGCGATAGCAACAACGCTAACCCATGGGGGCAATTCTTTCAACCACAACAAACACTCAAAAAAGAAAAAAAGAAACGGTCAGAGATATTTTGGACATCACCACTGCATTGCTCGAACCGTTTATTTTAGTAAAGAAATCATCACAACAAGGAGAAAGTGTTTGTTTCTGTGTCGGGGAGAGCAGGCGCTCTGTGATCGGATAGTAATGTCTTTCCAGGATGTTTCAGAGTTCGGCTATCTGAGGTGAGTGGCTACATGCAAAAACACAAAGTTTATACTGTTTGTACTGTACACTATATGAGTTCAGTGGTGTGTCATAAGGATTCCAGTCATGTACCAGAGATATTTGATTGTTTTCTGAGTGTTTGTTGTGGTTGAAAGAATTGCCCCCATACAGTAGGTTAGCGTTGTCGCTATCGCTAGCGCCGGGTAGCCATGGTGTAACTCTGGTTTGCCTGCAGCAATTTTAGTCGTGTTTTTTGCTCCAACCAACACTGGGTGATTACAATCTGACTACAAAAGAAGAAGAAGGAGAAGATGAAAACTAAAACTAAAACACAGAGAGTACTGTACAGTTCCTCACCTGCTCTCCTCCCCCTCCAGGAGTTTACGGTAAGTGGCGATCTCGATGTCCAGAGCCATTTTCACATTGAGCAGGTCCTGGTACTCCCTCAGGTGGCGAGCCATCTCCTCCTTCAGGTGGCGGATCTCGTCCTCCAGCCGGCCCACGTTGTCCTGGTAGTTGCCGATCTCGTTGCCAAACTGGTCCTCCATCTCGCGCATCTGCCTGAGCAGAGCTTCGTTCTGGAGAAAAAACACGTGAAACAGTTTTTTTCCTCATATAGGGAATGATACTGCATAACAGATAAGTATATACAGAAACTCACCGTGTTCTTCAGCGCATCGACTTCACAGTTGAGAGACTGAATCTGCCTCCTGGACTCGTTGGCCTCCTGCTTGGACTGCCTCAGAGCGTCGGTGTTTCGCTTTGCAGACTCGGTCAGATCAGCAAACTGTTGGGAACAAAAGATGAAACACACATGAATCAATCATCATCTTGTCCCCGACCCCACACCACACACTCCTCCTCCCTCTGATTGTCTGATGATGTTGTACCTTGGACTTGTACCAGTCCTCAGATTCCTGCATGTTCTTCATAGCGATGTTCTCGTATTGAGCCCTGATGTCCCTCAGAGCTCCGGTCAGATCGGGTCTGACGGTGCTGTCCACCTCCATCTTCAGCTGCTGCGTCTGGACGCTCACTTGTACATCCTGGATCTCCTGATAATTCATGAATGGATGCAAAATGAGCAAAAGGCACCAAAATACAAGCAGAAACTCAAAATGCTCAAAGAAAAAACCATGCATGCACCCCAAAAACAGAAATTAGGATGTGGTTTAAGCCTCTTAATTCCACCACTGATGATCATCTCCGTCAGCGTCCAGGTAGTTTACACCACCGTCATGTGCAGGGGTCTGAATACTTTCTGAAGCACAGAAGAAGCAGCATCACTTACTTCATCATGGATCTTCTTAAGGAATTCAATCTCGTCCATCAGAGACTCGATCTTCCTTTCCAGCTCCAGACGGGACAACGTCGCATCGTCCACATCCTACAAAAAACCATAGAAAACTGTAGTATCTATCGGTTTTCTTTTCTATGCTTTGACCACATAAATTATTAGAGGATGTGACACAAAACTTGAACCATCGGCACCTGAAATATCATAAGTTTCCTTTGGTGCATAGAAATATTTTAAGTACAAAGAGTCTGGAAAGGCTTTAGACAACAACTCACAATGATTCAACAACGTTTTTAGGATAAATTAACAGACAAAAGTATTTGCACATCCAAAATGTTAGATGCAGGTACGTAGGAAAAGGAAAAAGGAGATCCTGTCACACTGCTCTTGCAAATCATCACCGTTTAATGATGAAATTGTTATTTTGGTCGTTATTAAACTGTGATAGTTTAGAAAAAGCAGAGTTACGGGGTCTTCTTTTTCTTTTTCTCAGGATAAATGAACAGACGAAACAACAGGGATACAGGTGGATGTTTTTGTCCTGGCTCAGTGACATCTGTATAAATCTGCTCTGTCATGTTACATTATTAAACAGCTGCTTTTGACCTGTTACATGAGCCCGAGCGAGGACGCTGTAATCGATACGATCATCGCAGCCTCACACGGTGAGAGCAGCAGCAGCAGCAGCATGTGTTTACCTTGCGGAAGGCGACCAGGTTGTTCTCAGCATCTGCCCTCTTCTGGGTCTCTTCATCCAACCTTCAGGGACAAAGAGCGACACCAAATACTTCAACAAACAGGAAACAGAGACAAAACATGTTGATTTCTTTTTTCGGTGTGTTTTTTAAACCAAGAACGCTCTTTCTTTCTTTCTTTCTTTCTTTCCTTCTCTCTCTCTCTGTGTCGGCCTGTCGGGAGGTTGCACCGGGGCATCAGCTGGCAAAAAGCTTCCTGGATCAATTTGTTAATTCACTCTCCTGTAAAAAGGGTTTTGGGAGGTCGCCCAGTGGGATCAGAAGCTGCTCCTTTCAAACTAATGTGGTTTCCCCCCTCCATCCCCCCTCCCTCTCCCCCTCCCACAGGTCAATAAGGTCACCCAGACACTCAATAAGGTTATGTACACACACTTCCCCTCTCTCTCTTTCTCTTTCTGTGTGTTTTTAAAAGATTTTTAAATAGTCGTTACACCGGCAGCGACTAGTACAGACCGGCTGAAGTTTGATCTGCCGGCCCGTCACACAAGATGTCGTTTCTGGAGATTTAATTAAAATGATTAAAATGATTTTTAATTCTATTTCAGTCCCGATGTCTTATCATAATTAAATTATCATAATTAAATTTCTCTCATAATCTAAAACAATGGCTGCTGGATAACCAAAGTTGCCAGCACGTTTAAAAGCACGGCACTTGTTACTCAGTCTCTTAAAAAATGTATTTTAGTACCTTAACGCACTCAATTTATGGAATTATCTTAAAATCTTATGGAATATGAATTGTGGAATTTTAAAATGTTTTATCGTATTTTGTATTTTGTATCTTGTATGACTTAGCTTCTCTTTCCATTGATTATATAGGATAGGCTACACCTTTCTCAGGTGTGTTGCACTTGACCTGGTCTTTTTAGATGTGGAAACTGTGTTTTTGTATTGTCTATGTGTTGTCTACTGTCTATTTGTGTATCACTCTTGCATAGTAGTCTTGTGGTCTGTGTTTCCTATGTATGTGTTATATGTTACATGTTGGGACTGCAGATGGAAATTAGCTGTGAGCTAAATCTGGTGCAACCATCTCTTCATTTTCTGTAAATTATTAATGTAATTGCACAATGTCCCTTTAATAAATCTAAAAAAAAATTGTTTTAAATGCTTCTGCAAATCCACTTACACTCTGCAGCAGTGACTCATTCTTGCTGAATTATCTCACAATGTGACCAACACAAATGAATGAATGAATCGGACCATTACTGCAAATAACTTTTCCCCTTTTGACCGATGGTTCTGTCTGGATCCAGGACGACTCGTGTCCAGACTGGACATAAAGTAGATTAGTGTTGGATGGAGAGAAGGGAGGAAGGGGGTGTGGGGTGGGATGGGGCTGCTCCCTCATCTTTAATTCATGTGCTGCTACACGGGGAACCTTTTGTCCTAATGGGGTCTCTGGCACCGTCCCATCAGATTTAAAAAAAAAAAATACACACACACCTAATGGAGTCATTGAGTCACATTGATTTTTCCTGACGCTGTTCTCACCAATGCCTGATACCCAACCTCTCTCGCTCTCTCTGCTCTGCTCCCATTTCCTCCCTCTCTCTCTCTCCATCTCCCACCCTCCTCCTCCGCTGGCCCCACCCTGTGTCCAGTCTCTCCATCCTTCATCCTCTTCCATCCTTCATCCTTCATCCTCCTTTCCCATCTTTTCCATCTTCCTTTCGCATCAACACAACTGTGCACATTCGTTATTCGTTATTTAAAGGAACTTGTGCGTCACCTTCTTTACTTTATTTACTGTAGCATCAACTTGTTCAAAAAAAAAAATACAGGGAGGAGGAGGAATACTGACCAACACCAAAGATTTTCTTCTGTTGTTTCTCTGTTTGTCATTTAAAATTGCCTTTTTTTTTCTCAGTTATCTCTTCCTTTCATAATTTTGTGTTGTTGTCTCCAATGGCATAAGTATATGTAGCAGGCATAGGCATTTATGTGTATGTTAAATATAATACGTATGTACATGAATTTATAGGCTACCTAAATTAGAAATATAATGAATATAATTGTGTTATTACATAGTAAAAACCTATTACATAATGATACAGTGACCAGGAGGCTTGTAATTAGGGGGATTGATTGGGATTGAATAAGTTTATACTTCTTCTCACTCCTTTCTTATATGAAATATACATATATATTACATTGTTTGTGGTTAGATGACCACTTTTATTTATTTATTTATTTGTTTATTTTTGTTTTTGGTTGTTTTTGTTTGAATAAGGACTAAAAAAAAGACAAAGACATCAAGGAGCTTGTTGCTCTTTTCTTTTCTTGTCACTCGTCCTGCAACTTGTGCACAGAATCAGTCTGGTGCACGTGATGCAGTGCAACGTGCCTGTTGTATCCTTGTCGTTTATCGTCGCTGCTGCTGTTGTGCCACGCCCTACACCACCCACCACCACCGCCGCCGCCCCCGTCTTTACTGCCGGGACGCCCCCAAGGGACTCTTTACCTGCTCTGTGCTTAAAAGTGCATTGTGTGCAGCACAGGACATTACGAGCGTGTCGGTGCAGTGATGGATGCGACGTGGCGGCGACGCCTTTCGTCTTTGTGTATATTGAGTTTCCCAGCAATGGGATCAATAAAGTATCAATCAAATATCGACTGGACAAAGCCACAACAGGGCGATCATGAGATCAACAGGAGGGAAACACTTGGAAATGTTCTGATTCTGAGACGTCCTCAGATTATTCTAACGTTACCACTCGAGCAAAAATCGTGTCTGTACCTTTCGATCGTATCATCTACGTATCTAGAGGAGCACCGAGCTTCAGTCGTGATGGTTATGTCTTCATGCAACACTTCCTTGTCTCATTGTATTGTATTGTATTGTATTTCATTAGCACATAAAAGATATATAAAACAGCATATTAAAAAGTGAAACAACAACAGCAACAACAAAAAAACATACAAAGTATACAGTAGATAAAGGAAATGTGCAGGAGAAACCAAAAAACCCCTAAGGCCTTCCCTGTCTCATAAAAGTGCATTGTGTGCACAGTACACAGTACATGACGAGCGTGTCGGTGCAGTGATGGATGCGACGCGGCGGTGACGCCTTTCGTCTTCTTGTATATCGACTGGACAAAGCCACAACAGGGCGATTATGGGATCAACAGGAGGGAAACGCATGGAAATGTTCTGATCGTTCTAACGTTACCACTCAAGCACAAATCGTGTCTGTACCTGTCGGCCCAATCATCTACGTATCTAGAAGTCGTGATCGTTACGTCTTCATGCAACACCTTCCCTATCTCTCGTATCACCAACCTCTGCTTGAGCAGGGCCATGTCCTCGGCCAGGTTGTCCCTCTCCAGCTGGTACTGGTCGCGCTCCTTGCCGATGGCGTCCATCTGGCGCCGCATCTCCCTCAGCTCCTCCTGGAAGATCTCGGAGGCTCGGTTGGGCTGGCCGTGCTGCTGCTGGCCCTTGAAGGTGTTGAGCTCCTGCTGCAGGGCGCCGTTCTGCTGCTCCAGGTAGCGCACCTTCTCGATGAAGCTGGCGAAGCGGTCGTTGAGCTCCTGCAGCTCGGCCTTCTCGTTGCTGCGCGTGGCGAGGAACTCCTGGTTGACCGCCTCGGCTAAGGTGAAGTCCACCTTGTCGTAGGAGAGGCGAGGCGGCTGAGCGCTGGGGCGGGAACGCTGCTGCTGTTGGTGGTGGTGGTGGTGGAACGTGGTGCTGCCGACGGCGGTTGGGCGGCCAGACATCATCACCGGTGGCGACGCACGCATCATGTAGCGTCCGCCGGGGCCGCCGGGCATCCTGGAGGAGACCGGGGAGTAGGAGCTCATGGAGATGTGGTGAGGGCCTCCGAACGTGCGCCGGTAGGAGGTGGAGGTTTGCATCGAAGAGTGGCTCATGATGGTTTTTTGATGGTTTTCTCTGCCGGCGAGGAAAAGGACGGACGGACAGACGGAGAGCTGGAAGAAGAAGAGAAGAGAGAGCTCGGTGATGATGCTCGTCGTGAAGCAACAGGACATCCGACTGAAGGCTGCTGGGGGTTTTTATGCACTCAAGCTGCTGGCTATCCCATCATCCTCCTCACCCTCCCCTTCCTTCCTCAATCACTCATCAGCATACAGGCCACTCCCTATACCCTACCCTCCCTTCCCTCGGTGTGTTTTCCGTCTCACTCTCCTCCTCCTCCGTCTCGACTCCTCCACCCTTTTAACCAGAGCACTTGGCTGAAGGCCAGAGCAGCTTCCACATCAGTTGCTGCTTTGATAACTAAAGATGTCTCCTACTCCTCCTCCTCCTACTCCTTTTTGCCTCTCCCTGATTTTAATCCTTCATTGACACTTTGCATCGTTACTCACTTCTCTCTCTCTCAGTTTTCCTTGTAGTTTCTCCAACGTGACACCCGTAGTTCAATTCAAGAACGTCAAGGATTCTGTTACCTGCTTCCCAATAAGAAAATGTGAAATTCAAGCCTAAAATTGAATCAAACGGATTCATTGATTTGATTTTTTTTTCTCCCCCCTCCTCGTCTCTTTTCCATTTGTCTCCCTCTCTACCCTCTCTGTCTGTCTCTCTGCTATCTGTCTGTCTCTCTCTCCTTTTACAGTAATGGAATACTTTATTGATATTCTGGGCGTCTGGGGTTAGAGCCATGACTCTGCAGTTATTCTATCCTTTTCAAACACACTGGATCCAGTTAATCCCTGTTGTCAGAGTACGAGTTGCATGGCAAAAAAAAAAAAAAATGGCTCCAGATATTTTCCATGAACAATTTGTGGGTGGTTTCGGTGCAGATTGTTCGAATCGCGTTGACTCGGAGGTCAAAGAAGAGGAAGAAGAAAAAGAAGAAGAGGAAGAGGAGGACGGCGATGCTGCAGCAGCTTCATGAACTCAGTGACTTTACTTTCCCCCGGTGGCGTCATCATCAATATTAGTTTTATAGTTTGGCATTTGATGGGATCCTGAAGTAGCAGCATAAAACCAACCTATTAGCACGGTTCAGAGCGGATGTTGTTAACGCACCCCGTTCTGGTAGTTTCTGCAGAAGAGATGAAGTTTAGTCCAAAGTGTTAGTGCCTGGATGAGGATTTCAAACATTATCTGACAAAACAGCATCTTGCATCATGAAACACGGCGCAATGTAAAGAACATAAGAGTGTGATCAGGATTATATCAAGGAATAATACTCTGCAACAACACAAAACTTTATAGGACCATGTGCCGGTGCCATAGTTCCTGTCCCTTTTTTTCAGTCATTACTCTGATTTAAAGAGGAACTCAGCTCCATGTGTCCCTTGTCTCCAGCTCCAGAGTCCTAGTTCTGGTTAAATCAATGATTTGTAACTAGTTCCAGGGAGAATGGAGGCTCTCTGCCTTCCACCTAGCGTCTCTTGGCTGAAAACCAACCTTGTAAGATCAGAGCCTCCGACCCGGTGTCCCAGTTCTCGTCTCCATGGCGACACCGCCACACAAATGTAACGCGCCCCGTAACCCGTAATCTCTTGTTTATGACAGATAAGACTACACAGATGTACACCTGGTAACATGGTAGATGATAAATAACCTCATCCACCGCTCCAAGGATTGATTTCTCACCGGCTTCGTTGGAAACAAGTTAATGCACATGGAGGAGAGGAGGGTTAGAGACACAGAGGAGGAGACACCAGACTTACATAGCTCCTCTTTAAAGCAACAATATGTCATTTTTTGACCTTAAAATAATGTTTCTAAACTTATTTTAGTGGTAGACAAACGGTTATCAGGATGAATCGTGCCACCGCTGCAGCCTGAGCGGGGTTGCCAGTGCCGGTGCCAAGCAAAGAGGGTTTTGTGTGTCTCCGGAGCTCTGGAGGGGAGGCTGGTCGGCCGTGCAGCCCAGCACAGGCCACTCGTGTGTGGGTGAGAGGAGCAGGGAGTATTGGGCTTGAGCCTGTGGTGTACCAGGACCTACTGTAATGGGAAATTTTTATATAACTCATGTGTGCCTATGCAATACTGTGTAACCAAGACTATATGACTATTTCTGATGGAGTTCAGAGGTGACCTATGTACACCCTTAAAGGTTGTGTAAGAAACCTCTGTGTGAACTGAGAGAACACATGTAGACAACATATGCGGATGCTTCTGTTTCTTCTAATGATATGTGCTGCTCATTTGACCCCTGTGGAGACAGAGCTGTGAGCTACAGTGACATGGGGCTGGGAGAGGTTGAGCAGATGAAGACTCGGGCTGGAGATAATCCCATGAGAGAGAGTATCGTATTTTGTCTATTTGGCATGTATTTTGAGAACTATAGGATTGGCCCTGAGAACATCTTCAGGCCACTCACTCACTGACTGTACTCCTGTTCGGTTGTGTTTGTGACTCCATTCATGAATGCTTTATTAAAACTCAAGAAAGACAGCTGACGTGTCAAGATATTCTTTTTTGAATACTTCATTGAACGAACAACATTTTTTGCCGCCACACTCACCGAACAGGAGAGTTACAGAGTGCAGTTGCAGCCGGCGTGACCTCGCTCAGATTCATCCTATTATCAGTTTTTCTACCACTACCACCACCTCAACATTATTTTGAGGTAAAAAAAAAACAAACGAGTGTTGCTTTAAAACCGTCAAAAGTGGATTACTGAACGTTTTGCTTCTTTATTTGCGTGTTTCTGCTTTTATATCAAAAAAGCTATATCTGTAAACCCGTTTTCTTTTTTTTTCTATATATTTTTGGGGCCTTTTTTTTGTCTTTATGCCTTCTGCCAACATGGGACCTACTTCCCAACCACTCGATGACCGAGCACCACGTAAACCTTTGTTTTTAAAGGTGTTCAGAAATGGCCGTTTGTCCTGTTTGTCGCGCTTCCTTCTACGAGTTTCCACGAGTTTACCCGAGTAAGGAAAACGAATTTGATTGGTCGTTATCGAGCAGGCGGGATATTCAATGTTTGGGGCGAGACCGAGCTCGGTGTGTGTGTGTGTGTCTCAGACATTTGATTGACGGATGACGGATCCAATATCAGTGGCGGATGAATCGTGAGCAACGTGATGCATAATTTGTGCACCTGCATTATCCAATGCGAAAAAGAAATACCCCACTTTCATCCCGGATTTACTCGAAAATAGATTTTTGCACAAAGTTTGGGCTACATCGTCTGATAGATGAGTTATTACACTAATGTTAAGACCCACAGTGGGCTCAAATTCATTTTTCTTTTCTGAACACCTTTTAATGTGATATACTGTATTATTAAAGGAATTATCATTATTATTATTTAGTTGTAAGGCTGGAAAACTGAAGATGCATGAGAACGATGTGAGAGTTGCAGGGTTCAGGTTGGATGTGATGCATTACGTCAGCGAAGATCCTCACAAGTATAGAAAGAAGGCCTATGATGTGTAAGTGTAAGTGTGTGTGCATGTGTGTGTGCATGTGTGTGAGGTCTATAGTCATTTTAATTGACCCAGGCCTCCAGTCCACTGTAACTAGTTGATGTAATTCTGAGCATGCTCAGTGTGGACTGGGTGTGGCGCCGGCCGCCCTTTGTGTCCCCGGTGAGGGATGCTGGGAAACATTAATCCTGTCCAGTTACAGCCTTCTTACTCTCTCTCACACACACACACACACACACACACATACTGTAGTATCAAATGCAACACACACACACACACACACACACAATCACACAATCAAATAACACAATCTCTTCTTTCCTTTTCTCTTAAACACATGCACACTGTTATTTATCAATCTGCAGCTTCTGCTCCAACACCAGAGCTCAACTGTCTTTTCTGATTGAATTTAATTGTGGATTTCCTCTCTGCAGCGGAGCGTCTGTTACACACACACACTTACACACACACTTACACACTGCAGTAGAAATAAAATCATCTCTTTGTCAGTCACAACCACTCACTTCCACCACCACCACATGGTTTCCCTGTTTCTAGATCTGCTGCTGCTGCTGCTTCTCTCTTCTCTCTCTCTCTCTCTGTCATAAATGGATCATGTTAGTCTTTGCTGTGTAATCTAATCAACCTGCTTTATGGTCAGTAACTCTCTCCCTCCTCCTCACCCCCCTCCCTCCTTCCCTCCCTCCATCTCACGTCCTGTCTCACCCTCTCTGCCCAGAGCTCGTTTCACTTTTCTTTTATTTTTCCTTCCTCCTCTTCTTCCTTCCTTCCTCTCCTGCTCCGAGCTGCTCGTTCTTCGGCCTCCATCAGAGTTTTTAGACGATATCTGGACTCACATGTGACAGACAGGCAGCAGGGATATGTTGAGAAAGAAAGAAAGAAAGAAATAGATAAATAAAACAAACAAATAAACATCCACATGAGTGGTTTGTGGCTGTGGACTGTATCAGTAACACAAACCCTCAGACAGATGTCACCATTAGACATTGATCCCTCTGGTTCTTGGAGAATTCCCACAGGAGCCATAAATCCAGTCAGGACAGAATATCTGGTCCCGTTTCCACACGTTGTATAGTCACTGTGTGTGTGTGTGTGTGTGTGTGTGTGTGTGTGTGTGTGTGTGTGTGTGTGTGTGTGTGTAGGGATTGTGCATTTAGATTTACACTCACAGTATTTCTTATAGTGGAAACGAGCACATAAGGACATAAACACCAGTTTAATTTATAGAGGAAAATAAAGTTCAACACTTCTTATATTTCCTATATGAAGTTTAAGAGTTGTGATAATATAGAATAGAATAGAATAGAATAGAATAAGGTTAATTCATGGTTTATTTATAAATCATTTCCATTGACTAATTTTGTACATTTGTTGAATTTCCAGAAACTAAATAAATATAGAAATGAAAACATATGGACATATACATACAGTATATATAGTGACATATACTGTATGTTTAGACCATATGATGTGTACTGTAACACATACTTTGATATCCTAAGGTATTTTACATGAATACATAATATATGACACATACGTACATGGAGTATAATATTCACATTTACAGGTACTACGGTACATGTTCATTAATGTGCATTGTCCTGACTTCTAAATAAATAAATGAAATGAAATGAAATATATGTCACTTAATATATACAGTATATACTGTGTCATATCGATTTTACCAGTATAAATCTCCTATACAGTATGTAGTTAATGGTTACAGTATATTACACACATATATGATGTGTCCAAACCAAAGCTCATTGATTTATGTTAACAGTAAGTAAATAGAAAAGGCCGACATAAATATTTTAAATTGACTTGAAAAAATTGTTAAGATTCTTTTAACATATATATTTGTGACATATAATATATCATATAAAAAATGTTTAATGTTGCTATTTTCCATATACTGTATATCCAAATATACACATTTCACAATGGGTAAATCATTTATGTGTAATCATACCACCATATATCCAGTAGATGTATACAGTGTATGTGATAATTATACATGTGACATATATGGCAACAACTTCCTTGTTATTGTTATAGGGCCGTCCATATACAGTATGTTATATATCACATTTCCATATGGTGTAATCAGTGCTTTAAGTGGGCCGGTACTCACCGGTACGGAGTACCGGCACTTCTAGATTTTAACCCCCGGCGTACCGGGACTTTTTACGGCGTACCGGGGAGTACCGGGAGTCTGGACATACTCTGTCCTGTTCTCATTCTCTCTGACCGATTTGTGATAGTGATGCCTCTTTCACCCTGAGCGCCACGGTTCTGTTGCCCTGTTCTCCGCTGCTCCTCTGTCTCTCACTGAGGGGCGGGGCTGCCGCGCTGTGCGCTCTCTCATCCATGACTCTCTCACATGCACGTACGGAGCGCACGCCGCTGCCTCGTCATAGTATAACTCCATGTGTCCAGACGAGATGTGAATGTGGAGCGACTAAAACCTTCGTGAGTTACAGTGTAAAGCCATTTACATGACTTTCCAGTGGTAGCCTACCAATAAGTAGCCTTCCACTTACTGTATTCAACATGCTTAAATGTGAGTCATATTTCCCAAAATGCTTAACACTACTCGTTAACAAGAGCAGAGTAAAATGAAAGCTCTTACTGAGAAACACTGTGAAACTGTTGCTGTCAGCTTGTTAGAACAATGACAGCTGTCTGTGGAGGCTGTTTATTTGGCCACAAATCACAAAAACTTCTTGATTTTAGTGAAAATTTTAATTTGGCAATAATTTAGGACAGCAATTAGGGAAGGATAGAGATACTTTATGAAGTGGGTAAACTTAAAATAACAAATACTGATTCATTTGTCGTCATACATTATTCACAGATGGATTTTAACAAGAAAATACTTTTTAAAAATCTTTCTGGAAAGTTCAATTGAACGTTTTTCTTTTTTTAATCAACATCATATTTGAATGTAAAGTAGCCTGTCACTTAATGATGTGCTGGTATCGACCGCCCACCGCCTAATTTACCAGCCAACAGCTGAAAAGGGGAGTACCGGCACTTATTTTTTCCCACTTAAAGCACTGGGTGTAATTCATTCGTTTCAATAGTGCATTGCTGTGTTTCATAAATGCAAAACTGTTTATATTAATATTTTTTTATATATACAATATATTTATATATCTTTCGACAGTCTGACCTGGGGAACAGTGTTGTGCTCGATTGTGTGAATAACTTCCTCTCTCACCTGCTCACAGCAAATCACTACAAGGTGAGTCAGTGTCAGTGTAAAATGTTCTTTCAAATAAATAAATAAATAATAAAGGTGTTTTTGCAGAAGACGTGACAATATGCATTGCATAACAAAGCGATGTTCACTGCGGTGGGTTTGTGCAGCGTGGAGGACAGATGAAGGAAACGGCTTCACGTTCAGATCTGTTGCTAGGGAGTGGCGGCGGCGGCGGCGGCGCTGAGCAATAAAGTGTCGCTCAGATTAATCAGTGGCCGGATGATGTCACCGCCTCACCTCACTGACTCATCTGCAGTTTCACAGCTCAGAGAAGAAGAGAGGAGAGGCACAAATGTGGAAAAGAAGGAAGAAGGAAACCTCTCTTAGGCAACAGTCGGTTTTGTTTGTTTTTTACTTTTTCTTTGTTCTGCTTCCTGAGGACAAACGTTGAGGACAAACGCTGTGGCCTATAAAAAGCTGCAGAAGCTGGAGAAGCTGGAGAGCTGTCGGGGCCGAGATGGAGATCATGGGTGAAAAATGGCCGAGCAGCGTCGGGTGCATGAAACCGAGAGACAGAGTTAACAGTGGAGGAGGGTGGAGGGATATTCATTTAGACTATTAATAAGGAGAGTCTTTACAGTTCACAACTGAATGTGAACTGTAAAGACTGAACCGTGAAATAATTGTCATAAAATTACTTTTTTTTTTTTTTTTTTAATTGGACCCTTTATTGGACCTTCTGGCAAATAAATAAATATGATTTTTTTTTTTTTTTTTTTAATGTTATGGTTATGAAATATTAACCCTCCTGTTTTCCTTCTGGGTCAAACTGACCCAATCTGTTCACTTCCTCCATCCTTCCTTCTTTCCTTCCTTTCTCCCTTCCTTCTTTCCACAATCCTTTTTCCTTTGCTTCTTTCCTTCCTTCCTTCCTTCCCTTCATCCTTACTTCTTCCTTCCTCTTTTGATCCAGTTGACCTGTCTGTTCCCTCCCTCCATCTTTCTTTCCTTCCCTTTTCCCTTCCTTCTTTCCACAATCCTTTTTGCCTCCCTCCCTTCCTTCCCTTCATCCCTACTTCTTACTTCTTTTTGGACCCAATCTATTCCCTCCCTCCATCTATCTTTCCTTCCTTTTTCCCTTCCTTCTTTCCTCCCATCGTTCCCTTTGTCCTTCCTTCTTTCCCTTCGTCCTTCCTACCTTTCTTCCTTCTTTCTTTCCCTTCGTCCTTTCTTCCTTCCTTCCTTCTATCCCATTATCCTTCCTTCCTTCTTTCCCTTTGTCCTTCCTTCCTTCCTTCCTTCTTTCCCTTTATCCTTCCTTCCTTCCTTCCTTCCTTCCTTCCTTCCTAACTTCCTTCCTTTCGTCCTTCCTTCCTTGACCCAGAAGGACAGCAGTAGGGTTAAGTAGTTTTACCTTGCATCAATGCAGTAACTATTCCTATTGAAGTTTCAGTAACAATTTTTAAGTTTTTCTTACCTTAACTTTTTCAAAATTGGCAAAAATATCCACTAGAAAACACATTTGGATCACTGACCGACAGCGGCCATATTGGATGTCCCAAGTGAAGGCTGCTGGTGCTGGTGCATAAATAACTGCACCCTGGTGGATTATCATGTATCTGATTGTATACATTAGGTTTTTCAGGGGGGAAAAAATCACAGTGAGGATGTAGAGGTCTGAAAAACTCATGTATTTTCATGTATCGAATTTGATATAAATGGCGACATAGGGTTAAAATCAGTGAAAACAGATTTTTCACTGCAGCCAAACTTTTTTTTCCCTCCATCTGATTTTATGCACGTCGACCGACAGATGTCTTTGTTTCCTCTGCTGCAGTGACGTCAGCCTGGTTTCCTGCACTGCAGCGTGTCATATAATGTACTGAACATACAACCAGCAGCAGCAGCTCTGTGTCGGTGCATGAAACATATCGTAATAATAAATCATACTGAGCCGAGCAGAGGGCAGAGCAGCCCCACACACATCACTGCTGCTCCTCAGCGTCTGCACAGGCCGACTGCATCCACATGTTTCTGCACATAAACAGTATATTTCTGTTTTTTTTATTATTATTATTATTATTATAGACATGTAATTTGCTGCGTCTGCATATTTTCTGATTTACTGGACGTTACATCTCTCTGATGTGTTTTCTTTCTACGTCTCAAACTGATCCCAGTTCACTATTGTTTTTAATGAAGCTTTTACTAAAGCACCACACATACAGCAGTTAAATGTCAATTTGTTGATAAACTGGTTTACTTAAAGCAGAAGTAAGTGGTCCGGTCGTTTTCGCTAATGCTGCGTTCCAGGCAGGCTTTTGAAATCGTAAATTACAGCTTCAAGTCACAACTTACGACTTTGTAGCGTTCCAGGCAACCCACTCGTGTTTTTCCGACCTGTTTTACCTGTGAAAGTCACTATAACGGCCACTCGTAACTTCCGACCCGTGAACTCGTACCAGATCGAACTGGTACGACTTCACAGGTCGGAAAAACACGAGTTACTGGTTTCATTGAACACACCATAACAGTCCTCGTCCCTACGTCGCCACATTCACGGCGGCCCTTGGCTGCACACACAGCCCTGCATGCCGTTCTCTCTCCTCATTGGATAAAAACTGTAGGATACGCAGTGGCGGCTGGTGGTCAAATTAGTTGGGTGGGCTAATAAATAAATTATACCCATTAAATGGTTAACACAGCTAAAAGTTCTGGTTATCCCATCTCACAAAAGTATAACAACTAACTAGGCCTACACACTGCATTAAGTAGAAGGGTCTAGTCCAAAAAAAAAAAAAAAAAACTTCACCTGGTTATCTCACACATAGGCTACACACACAGTCTCTCTCTCTCTCCCTCTCTCACACGCACGCACGCACGCACGCACGCACACACACACACACGCACGCACGCACGCACACACACCCGACGATATTGCTCAATTAAAAAAAAAAAAAAAGACGATATATGCAGCTCATATCGACGGCCTTTCTGGTCTGTTGTCGCCATGTCATTTAAGTCTGGTGCTCCCAGTGAGTTTAAAAACTAGATTCTCCACTTCGTTCATGTTAGCAAAGACAGTTTAGTAAAGTATGCTAATGCTACCTGTGATGCTAGCGCCTAGCGCAGTAAGCTAGGCTAATGCTACCTGTGATGCTAGCGCCTAGCGCCGCTGTTTCTGTCTTCTCCCTCCCACAACAACACAACTTTTCCTCCGGTTCCTGTCATTGGTCTGAAAACAGCGGTGTTGGGCTAAATGAAATTAGCCCCAATGACAAGTGAATCAAGGGGGCGGGACATGACGCCTGTCAATCACTGACCCTGCGTCAGCCCGCTGCTGATTGGTCAGAACCGATCGGCCTGTGGGCTGAATGAAATTAGCCCCAACAGTCGGTCAATGGCGAGGGCGGGACCTGGCACCTGTCAATCATCCACAGTCGGAAAATGAATGAGAGCAGACTCGGTGAGCTGGGGCTGATTAAAATTAGCCCATTTAGAGATATCCTGTGTTTTTCTTGAAACTATTTAATATTGTTGCCAGTTCCGATTTTACTAAGACTTAGAACAATCTTTTGTATGTTATTTAGAGAATATAATATAGGCTATATATAATATTTTTTCCTCATCTTTTGTTGTGTAATGTAGGGAGGGCTTAGCCCCACTAGCCCATTGATACCAGCCGTCACTGAGGATACGATAAATGTTTTCTCCTCGGCTCAGAGCAGAGCAGAGGGACTGACAGACCCGTGTTTCGGTCCAAACACTCTATGTAAGTGATTGCTGTCGGAAGATAGAACTATTTAAGACTTATATTAACACAAATATATCACTTACTTCTGCTTTAAAGGGATAGTTCAACATTTTGGCAAATTGGCCCAGACAGAGTTGTTTTAGAGGTAAATGCAGAGACTGCTTGATGAGAAACTGTCGCTGATGGCAACGTGCATCAGAGGTTTTGCATGAATTTCCAAACAACTCTGTCTGGTAACGTTCTGTTATTATCTCATAGCGTGGTGAATGTGCAGGTCACAACTTGTCCACCAGAGCGTTTTGGAGTTGTTGGATTGTGCATTTGATGAGTTTGATGAGGGAAACCAAGAAATCCCATTAGCCTCCGTAGCGTAGCTCTGAGCAGCTCACGGCTCTGCTCTGCCTCTCTAAAAATAGCTTGCACCGACAATTGAAGGTAACGAACCTACTGCTATGACTATAGGGATTATGGCACTGGGTCAATTTGCCAAAATGTTGAACTATCCCTTTAAAAGCAAAAAAAGAACATATATACACTGCAGAATTACTATATTAAATAGAACCAGACTACTAAATAGTCAAATATGAAATATGTGTCATGTATTTACCTCAAGGTTTGTGCAATGATGTGGAAATGTATTTAGCATGTTTATTATCACATTAGAAATAACTGCAGCAGCACAAAGGAAACACACACACACACACACACACACACACACACACACACACACGATGGTGATAAAGTTTCCATTTTAATCGTTTATTTCAGGGTATCAAACATTGTTAATGTTCTGTGGCGAACGTGATTTAAATTACGTTGTAAATAAATGGAGCTTAATTGAGTTTACACTGATTTTTATTACTTTTTTTCTCCAATTGGTTTTAGTTGTAAATACTGTCGACCACAAAATAAGAGAAACAAGACAATAAGTTCTACAAACTAATCATGTCAGTGCCAATTAATAAAACATAATGTAGGTCAAAATAAATATCACTTTCAACATGTTTTATTACACATTTTTTTAATATATTTCGTACAAATGTGGCTGTGCACGGGGGCCGGTCCACGTCTCTGGTTCTGGTTTCATACATTCAGGACATTACTGGGAGTGTTAGGAGTATAAAGCCAATACGTTATAGAGTGTGTGTCGTGTATGTTCAGTGCATTGAGTTGATGATGATGATGATGATGATGATGATGATGATGACGTTCAGACGATCCGTCCCTGCAGCAGAGGACGACTTTCTCCAGGCGACTGTCGACTCAGCAGGTTCCACAACAACAGAGGCACCGACGTCACCGCGGAGCTGCCGCCGTCGCCGTGGTCGTCTCTCAGAGGCTGGTACTGCTTGAACCGCCTGTTCACACACAGGACAGGTGAGATAGGTGAGTTACATTTATACGCATGTTGCAGTCATACTGGGACAGTTCAACATTTTGGCAATTTGGCAGTTGTTTTAGAGGTAAATTCATGCAAAACCGCTGATGTGCGAAAACAAACCGAACTAAGAGCTTTTGGTTCGAATGGACTGTTTAGTGCGCACCAACTGCTGTTGGTGTGAAAGCGCCCTTAGATGAGTTTGATGAGGGAAACCAAGAAATCCCATGAGCCTCCGTAGCGTAGCTCTGAGCAGCTCGCGGCTCTGCTCCGCCGTTCTAAAAATAGCTTGCACCAACAATTAAAGGTAATGAACCTACCATGGGCCAATTTGCCAAAATGTTGAACTATCCCTTTAACATTATATCAAAACTATATAAATCATATGCTACATACATGTCTGTGTTTTATATTTACGTATAATATGAACATACTGTATGTCAATGGGCTTTGGTGTGGATATATATACAGTATGGGTATCTGTACATTAGAGGCACATTATGTACATGTACATGTACATGTACACAGGAGTATTTTATTGATAAAAATCAATATATTACAGAGACAGTGATAATGTCGCTCCACCACTTAGTATTAAACCCTCATGAGACACTGACTGCTCTATTAATAAACAGCCTGTTGGTCTTCTCTCTACAGTGACTGAGATCATCTGATACTCTGATTGGTTTATTGCATTTCATCCCCCAAAAAGCACTTCAGCATCCGCCTGCTGCAGTGGACAGTCTTGGACCTTTAGTGTCTCCAATACTTCATGAACTATGTTATATGTCACTATATGAATCTGTTGTCCACACTATGTATATATACAGCTCTGGAAAAAAATTAAGAGACCACTTCAGAATTATGAGTTTCTCTGGTTTACTTTTTACCATTTAAATGAATGTTTTTGAGTAAAATGAACAATTTTGTTTTATTCTTTTAACTACTGACAACATTTCTCCCAAATTTTAAATAAAAATATTATTATTTAGAGTATTTATCTGCAGAAAATGACAGCTGGTCAAAATAGGAAAAAAGATGCAGTGCTTTTAGACCTTGAATAATAATAATAATGCAAAGAAAATAAGTTCATATTCATTTTCATTTTCTTTCTTTTTTTTTTAACTTAAGAAGAGTTGGTGGAATAACCCTCATTTTTAATTGCAGCTGTGGTTTTTATAACCTTCATTAAATATGTTTTGGTCCAGGTAAACTCACTGATCATGTCAGTGAGTTTTGCTTGTGTTGAAATTCAAAAGACAGTTGAATCGAACGGCTACCAAACATGTAGAGAAGTTGATTTATTAAAGAACATTTTTAAGTGGTCTTTTGATATTTTCCAGAGCTATATCGGTTTACACATTAAAGGGGACATATTATGGAAATATCACTTTTTGAAGGCTCTTTAACATATATTTGGGTGTTTGTTTTTCCTTTCGGCCCCTAAAATGTAACAACTGACAAATCTGTAATTTTCAGGCTCCCTAGGTTGAAATCCATGTGGTTTTACGAGCTGTTCCCTCAGTTGTCTGGCAGTGATGTAACTAGTTTTCAAATTTGCATAACCCCACCCCTACCTGTAGAAGGGGTGGGGCAAGCAGTGGCTCATTTGCATTTAAAGGGACAGGCACTGCAACCAGCCGTTCTGAACAGGGCTGGTTTGAGAGGATGAAAAGAGCTGTGATGTTTGATCCTTGGGGGATTTTGACCAAAGCATGTCACAAACATGTCTTTAAGACACCTGGGAACTATTTTAATTTGTAGAGAAGGGGCAGAATATGTCTCCTTTAAGAACTCACCTGTACATCAAACCAATACAACAGACGACGCAGGCGAGAACCATGACGCCCAGGACGGTGGCGGCGGTTCCAGCCGGGGAGCCGACGGATCCTGCAGAGGAAAAAAACACATTTCATCGATGAGAGAGAATAAAAAACCTGCAGATGAAGTTTAGTTTAGTTATTATTTAGTGTTTCTTTTACTCACCGACTGTTACGCTGACTCTGGCGCTCGCCACAGCGAGACTGACATCATTGGTCAAAGAGACGTTGATGCAAAACACTCCGGTGTCGTTGAAGAACTGGCGGAGGATCATCTGGCAGTCTGGAGAGGGCGTGGCGACGCCGCAGACCGTCTCTACTGGGGTGATGCAGTCGGCGTCTGAGACCACGGTGCAAACTTCACTTGGTAAACTGAAGAGTTGGAGACACAGAAACAAAGAGACCAAAGATTAGTGCAAATAAAAACTTGTTTTCACCTCTTCTGCAAAACATTATCCACTAATAACACTACATGACACAGTTTCCATGAATCCAAACCAGGAAGTAAGTGATGCATTAGTTACAATATCAAGATAAGATCAAATCAATACACCTCTAATGGTGTACGGCTGAACAGTAAGTGAACCTCTTGACCCGCTCTGTCTGCTCTATTTATTGAGTTGGAGCCACTTTATTTCCATTTCCAGGCCCCGACAGCTTCGGCTTTTAGACTCATACGCTGTCCAGTGGTTACAGTGCAATATTTTAGTTTGTTCAGTTGTCAGGGTGTGATCTGATGGGAGTCAGGGTTGTTATAGTCAACTAAGACTAAAACTAAAACTAGCAGCGAAAAAATAATCTAGTAAACTGAAATAATAATAATAAAAAAGAGAACTAAATCAAAACCACAATGAACAATGTAAAATTAACTCAAACTAGAGTTCATCAGCTTAGTTGTAGTTTTCTTGTCGATGTCTAAAGCTGCAGGAAGAAAACGCCACAGCTCAGTATGGGACGACTTGGAGTACGACCCACAGGTCGTACTCCAAGAACCTGATGAACCTGATGAGGACTGATGGGAACATTATGGGATGGATGCAACTAAAAGTTCATCTCACCAGGTCTGACAGAGGCTTTCTCCTAAAACCTGACCAACTACAACTAAGACTAAGACTAAATAAAAACTGGTCAATTCCTCTAAAATAAAAACTAAAACTAAATAAAAACTAGTAAATTCCTCTAAAATAAAAACTAAACTAGAAGTAGTACTAAGACTAAATAAAAACTAAACTAAGACTGAATAAAAACTAGTAAATTCCTCTAAAATTTAAAAATAAACTAAAACTAGTACTAAAACTAAATAAAAATGTGTCTAAAATAAAAACTAAACTAAAACTAAATAAAAACTAGTAAATTCCTCTAAAATAAAAACTAAACTAGAACTGATTCATCACTCGTTGAAACTAAACTGGAATTAAAAAGCAAACTGAAAAACTAAAACTTTTAAAAATAAAAACTAATGAAAATTTTCAAACTATAATAACCATGTTGTGAGTTTGAATGGGAAGAAAGAAAGAAAGAAAGAAAGAAAGAAAGAAAGAAAGAAAGATGTGATGGTTGATGGATGGAGAGTTTCTCTTTACCTTCCCTGACAGGAAATCGTCAGGTCCACAGCGTTTTGCTCCAGTTCAGTGGCCAGAGACATGACGTTGGACACCAGGACAATCTCTGCACTTTCAATCCCCTCTGCAGGATGGACAGATGAAAGAACAGATATATTTTATTATTCATACTCAAAGTCTAATTTGCCATAATAATAACAATAATTTAAAAGAAGATCCATGTTAACTCACGGACGACGTCCAGAGAAGTGGCCAGGGAGCCGTAGCGGTAGACGGTGCAGTCGGCCGTCAGCTCCGGAGCTTGTCTTTTAGCCACGACCAGAGCAACTTGTGCTGCGTCTGTTTCCACCTCGGCCTGAACTTCAGCGTCGGCCGGAGCTGCAGCCGCTGCTTCTGCTTCCTCACCGGCCGGTTGCACTGGGGGGAGAAAAAACAAGAAGAACAACACAATCAGACTGATTCAGACACAGAAAATACAGAGTTCAGATCAATGACAACCAATAAGAACAAGAATAAGAATGACTTTATTAATCTCATGTCTTTATGTTAACGATTATACACAAAAACAAAGAATAAAAAAGTCAAATATTGCTTGGTTCAAGCCCTCGATTGGACTAAATAAATGATGATCATGTGATCGGAACAGGAAGTCAGGTATCACAGTTACAGGGTAGCAAAGTCCTGAGGTTGTTTGGATCCTTCGTCTTGTTCTTGTTGTTCTTCTACCTTTTTGTCTTCTTTTTCTTTTCCTCCTTCTTCATCATTATACAAATAGATTGGCTACTAGGGAATAAATAAAGTCTGTATCTCTATTTACTGTTTTGTGCAAATGTATCCAAAGAACAAACAACACAGCGTCTGTATCTGTGTGTGTTTTGTCACATGATCTGTCGTCTTCTTTTGTCTATTTAACATCTCCGTTAACAGTAAAGCGCAAGAGAGAAAAGAGAGAAAAAGATGGGAAAATCCTCGCAATAACAAAAACTTGGGATGAAGATTCAATATAGTTTATTGTTTTGTATGTTTTTGTTTTTGGGATTGTTGTTGTTTCTTTTTATGGTGGCTGTGGAGTGAATTATTTAATCTTTTATTTATTGAGTTATGATATGAATTTATGGTGCGTGTAAAATATGTAGTATGCACTTACTGATTATATGTTTTGATTATTTTATGCTGTTAAATGTAGGTTCCTTTTGTTTGTTTTGTTTTTGTTTTGTTGTTGTTTTTTTTGGTTTGTTTGTATTTTGTCCTCCCTTATGTTTTATGGTGTTGATGGGTTTTTATGTTACTGCCACCTGATTATTGTGTATTTTTTCTTTTCTTAGAATGGAAAAAAAAAAGAAAAAAAAAGAAGAAATAAATTAATGAGAAAGAAAGAAAGGAAAAAACAAACAAAAAAAACAGTAAAGTGCTGTCTCACCTGTTGCAGCTGCAGTCGCTGCCACTGCGTTCTCCGTCTCCACCGCCTCGGCCTCAGGTTCCTCTGCAGCCGCGGCCTCGGTGGCGACGGCAGCAGCAGCGATGGCGTTGTCTGCAGGAGCCTCCGTCGCAACCACGACGACCGCCGTGGCAGCAACAGCAGCAGCAGCAGCAGCAGCTTCAGCATCAGCATCAACAGTCGTGATAATTTCAACTTCTTCTGTCACAGGAGCGACTGTGACACCGTCAGCGACTTCGACTGCAGCTTCTCCTTCTGCAACAACGGGTGCGACCGAAGCAACAGCAGCAGCAGCAACGGCGGCATCGACCACGGCGACGTTTTCTGCAGCTGCGTCTGTCACCACCGCAGCTTCATCTGCAGCGGCTGTGGCAGCATCTTCAGCTGCAGGAGCAACGGGAGCAGCAGTGGTCACGTCTCCAGCTGCAGCATCTGCTTCTTCTGCAGCAGCAGCAGCGTCTGCTACTACGGCTGCAGCTGCATCTGTGTCTGCTACAGCTGCAGCATCTGTTTCTACGGCAGCAGCAGCATCTGTTTCTACGGCAGCAGCAGCATCTGTTTCTTCTACAGCTGCAGCAGCATCTGTGTCTGCAGCAGCTGGATCTTGCTCTGCTGGAACAACGGCTGCATCGCCTGCTGCAGGTGCAACCTCCTCCGCTGCTTCTGCATCTGTATCTGCTGCTGCTGCTGCTGCTGCTTCTCCGTCGGCCGTTTCTGCAGCTGTGTCCAGCGCCGTGGCGTCAGACGCAGGAACCTCCACAGCGGTCGTGTCTCCTCCCTCGGCCGGAGCTGCTGCCGTCACGACGACGGCCGGAACGATGGAGGCGTCGACGACCGGAGCCGCTGAGAGAAAAGTTAGAAAACAACTGAGTAAAACTTGATTCAGGACAGCGACAGTGAAACGGATATCATATGGTCATATTTATCAAGCTTCTTAGAATCTAAGCTGCACCTAAAAGTTAGTTATCAAGCATCTCACTCACACTTTGAGTGAAGTGTAGGACTGAATCTGAAGTATCAGTCTCAGAGCTGAGTTACCAGTACTATGCGCCATAAACTGAATTTTAGATGACGTCACTTCCAAATTTATAGGAATGACCAATCGCTGACTGGTATCCTTATATACGAATATAGAAATATCGCAGAGAACAGTTAAATGGTCGATGGGAGTTTATATTTAACAGTATTTTGACCCTAATCTACAAAATAATACAAAATATATAGGCTACATTTGGAATTAAAGCAGAAGTAAGTGGAATATTTGTGTTAATATAAGTCTTAAATAGTTATATCTTCCGACAGCAATCACTTATATAGAGTGTTTGGTCTGAAACACGGGTCTGTCAGTCACTCTGCTCTGCTGTAAGCCGAGGAGAAAACTTTCCTTGTATCCTACAACCTTTATCCAATGAGGAGAGAGAACGGCATAAAGGGGCGGTCCTCTCTGTGTGTGCAGCCAAGGGATGCGCGTGAATGTGGTGACGTAGGGACGAGGGCGGGGACTGCTAACTCCATCGGCTGACAGGAAGTTAGCCAAAACCACCGGATCGCTTACTTCTGCTTTAAGTTTGAGACTAGGACTAAATTCCACAAATTCTCAGCACTTAAAGGACAATTCCTAGCAAATTCAACCTGGGGCTCTAGTTTCAACAGAATTATTGAATTTCTTTTTAATGTCTCCTGTTCTGCAGTAGTTCTGTCTGTCTCTGCATCGCCACAGCAGCTTATAATGGGAGTAGACAGATCTTAGGCTGTTTAGGCTGTTTACATCCCATAAAACCACTTTTTTTTCTCCACAGACAACGTCAGATGTCTTCAAACATACACCGAGGAGTTTGTTCACTTCAAGAAAGACGACATGTTTGTAAACAGAGCTGTAATACGAAGTCTCGCATGAGAGTCAAGTTGGGGCTCAGTATGTTTACAGGTAGAATAAACAATGTCCAGATTTACTCTCGCTGCTACAAAAACGTAGCTCTGAGTTGATTTTCCTTTGTTGATAAAACAAACAACATACTGAGCCTTCAACTCGACTCTTGCACGAGACTTGGCGAGATCGCGCAAGACTTCATGAGACTGTGTATCACAGCTCCGTTTACAAACATGTCGGCTTTCTTGAAGTGGACAAACTCCTCTGTGTTTGTTTGAAGACATCTGACGTTGTCTGTAGGAAAAAAAAATTTGCAGTTTTGTGGGATGTAAACAGCCTAAACAGCCTAAGATCTGTCTACTCCCATTATAAGATGCTGTGGCGATGCAGAGACAGACAGAACTACTGCAGAACAGGAGACATTAAAAAGAAATTCATTCACTTAGACCTAAAATATTAGAAAACTAGAGCCTCAGGTTGAATTTGCCTGGAATTGTCCTTTAAGACTAAAATGGCCCCTGAACATGATCTTTATGGTCTTTAAATCTCACCGGCCGTGGGGTTGGCGCAGCCGTTAGGGATGCTGGCCATCAGCACCACCTGAGGCTTGAAGGTGCCGACGGCCAGGTAGGTGTGTGTGACGCTGCGCTCTCTGGAGATCAGAGTCCCCGTGCTGTCGCCGAAGTCCCAGCTGAAGCTGATGTCGGCGCTGTCGAGGTACTGGCTGGGGTCGTGCAGCTGGACGTTGAAGGCCACGGCGCGGTTCTGGATGAAGTTCTGGTCGTTCTGGTTCACGTCGTCGACTTGGGCCAGAGACACGGTGAAGGGAACCTGGTCTGAAGACGGAGGAGGAGCACGGAGGAGGTGTAAAAAAAAAAACATGGGGACAGAGATCCAGATTCTTTACTTGAGTAGAAGTAAAAGTACCTGTGTAAAAAACGACTTTGGTAAAAGTGAAAGTACTGATCCAAATATCTACTCAAGTAAAAGTACACTGCAAAAACTCAAAATCTTTCCAAGAATATTTGTCTTATTTCTTGTCAAAATATCTCATTTCTAGTCAAAACGAATCTCTTTCCACTTAAAGGGACAACGAGAAGTTTTGGAAAAGCGAAGCGTTTTCACACTACATTTATGAGCCTCCGCGCGCACCGTAAAATACGATCACATACCATCGTAGTTCCGACCATAAACGGCGATTCAGCTACGTTATTCTCATGACTCGTTGCGAAACTGAAAGTAAAGAAACGCTGGTCGGCTCGACCAGCATCTCCACCACCACTAATAGTAACAAAATAACGATAGAGACAGAATGATATATTTATATCCGATTAGAAACTCCTCGTTGTCCCTTTAAAATAAGACTCATCACCTAAAAATTTACTTGTTTTTAGATAATTTTCACTTGTTTCAAACTAATTTTCATTTGAAATAAGTAGAAAAATCTGCCAGTGAAAGCAAGTTTTTTATGTTTGTAATAAGAAAGAAAAACTTGCTCCACTATCAGATTTTTCTACTTATTTCAAGTGGAAAATTTGCTTGAAAAAATTAAAAAATGTCTAAAAACAAGCTACTTTTTAAAATGTGATGAGTCTTATTTTATGTATGATTAGATTTATTTTGACTAGAAATAAGACAAATATTCTTGGTAAGATTTAGAATTTTTGCAGTGTAAAAAGTACAGGCTCTTAAATTTACTCAAAAGTATTTCTAAAAGTAAAAAGTATTTCTATTGCACGATTCACTGCAAAGCTAATAACCACACAATAATTTATCTGGAATCCATTACATCAATGTTATTGTTTGAACAAACATTAAGTTTACCTTCCAGACACAAGATGTATCCTAAAGTACTTCACTATAGTCAATTGTAGGCATTTGTATTGTACAAATGAGAAAAAAGAGAGCGAGACGACCCGCCGGCGTGATATGAAGACCCCGACCCCGCTGAGGAGGAATTACTGTATGAAGACTCAGCTCAAGTGGAGCTATAATTTTATTTTGCTGCGGAAACCCTGATAAAAAAAGTAACAAGCCTTTTGGGGAAATATAAGTACAGAGAGTAGAAAGTACCGATATTTGCGTTAAAAATGTACTGAGTAAAAGTAAAAAGTTGTCAGAAAAATAAATACTTCTAAAAGTACAAAGTACCTGAAAATTCTACTTAAGTACAGTAACAAAGTATTTGTACTTTGTTACTTGCCATCACTGCATGGGGATTGTTGTAGAAATACAAATGGTAACACTTTACTTGAATAGGTATTCATAAGATTGACATAACACTGTCACAACCATGACATAACAGCTGTCATAAACATCAATGAATACTTATGACAGCTGTCGTTAAGTGTCATTCAGTAAGTTATGTCACTTTTAATGCAAAGTTGACATTGTTTGAGATGTTTTTGTTCTGACAACTTGACATAAAGACAATGTAAACTGTCATAGCAGACCTAATTGCCAAACTTTAAAAATTATGTCAAGTTCTCATAACAAGGAACATCTCAAACAATGTCAACTTTGCATCAAAAGTGACATAACTTACCGAATGACACTTAACGACAGCTGTCATAAGTATTCATTGATGTTTATGACAGCTCTTATGTCATGGTTGTGACAGTGTTATGTCAATCTTATGAATACCTATTCAAGTAAAGTGTTACCATACAAATAAATAGATAGAAGTAATAAAGTCAGGAGGAACTGTGAGTGTGACCTGTGATGGTGAACATGGTGGAGGCGTAGCCCAGAGGGATGAACTTGTCTCTGCTGCGGCTGTGGTAGATCACCACCTCCATGTTGTAGGAGCCCAGCGGGACGTTGTCGGTGCCGATCGTCAGGAACGAGGACGGACCGTCCGCCACCTGCCAGTAACGCCCTGCAAGAAGAAAAACACAATGTCATTATTATAAACAGCCGGACTGGGGATCAATGCACAGAGACTCAGGATGATGATAACAGTCGGTTACCTGCACAAGTTAATACATGATATTATTTGCTTCAAATAGATTCAGTTACCAAAAGAAGATCATTTATTTTATCTCATTTTGCACATTTTGCACTTTGAGCTGCATTATGTGCTATTCAAATAAAGCTATTATTATAATAAGGTCAAATTTAACACATTTTTTTCTGTTGCATTGGGTTGTCACATGTAAAAAAAGTGATGATCACACATCATGGAAAAATATTTTTAAAAATCTGAGATGAAGAAGCTTCTCCTGGTGGGTTTACAAGCTTCGGGTGGAAGAGTTGATTGTTTACTTTGGTAAAACGAGGTCTGAAAACCAGAAGTAGCTCCTAACTTATTCTTTATTTCACCTTTTTGTGTGACGTTTTGGCTACTAATTAAGATGGGCTAATTAAGAATAACTTTGCAGCTACTTTCTAGTGTGCAGACCTCATGTTTTAGTTCTTATATTTTGTGGATGTGCGTGTGTGTGCTTCTACAGTTTTTCTTGGTTGTTTACTTTCTCATCTCATCACTCAGTTATACAGTAACAGACTGAAACTAAAAATGAAACTGTGTGAAATGTGTTTTTACCCCACGTCTTCCACACAAACACGTAGTGAGGCTTCTTGTTCTGGCTCCGGGGGAACGGCGTGCCGTCTGGGAAACATCCCTTCTGCTCCGCGTCCTGGTCGGGATAAACAGCCTGACCCTCCTGGTACTGTCGCCCTGAGAGACAAGACACAGCATTCATCACTGATCACAGGTATCATCACGAAACTTCCATTCAGACAAATATTTTTTGTATTACAAATTTTGTCAAATTCTATGTTTAAACATGTAAATGAGGCAATATCTAATTAAATATGCGCTAATTTGCATACATTTCCAGAACAGAAATATGAACGATGGATAAAGCCACTTTTAAAATTATTGTTTTATTTTGTTGACATATTAGAGTCAGAAGTTTTTACAGAGAGGATTTTGGATTTTATCTCTTGTCATGTTTTTGGGAATAAAATGTTGTAGTATAAATCAGGCTGTGAATGATATATCAACAATCCCCTCTGTAAAAACCTTCAGAATATAGAAAGGGATCAAACTGGAAGGTTTGGTGTCTGTAAGTGCTGCTGAAGTGGAGATTTCTAGCTCAGAGTCTGAAAAACTCTTTCTGAGAAAACGGCCTTTAAAGACTTAAAGACTGTAAAATTGCATGAATTGTTATTTGTCAACCGTACTTTTACGATTTGTTGCTGATACGGAGGAAAGACAAATGTTGGAGCCTACATCATTGTTCAGGAGAGAGAGAGCTTTACAATGACACCTGACATGACATGGGTCAGAATAACTTTTGGTGAATTTAGGAGAAATCTACCGACGAAAGAGACAAATAAAGTAAAATAAAAACCTTAATGTGGATTTTCTACCATTTCTTTCTACTATTCTGAAAAAAGACATGATAAGGAAGCAAAGAAAAACGCCCAGAATCACAATGTTTGATCATCATCTCACCATCGATGGTGCAGTTTCGTGCCCAGACCACCTGTCCGTCGGAGAGCACCGTCTGGTTGGGGGGGAAGTTCAGGTTGATGGTGAACGTCGCTCTGGCTCCGGTCAGAGTCGGGGCGTCGTTCTTGAGGTCAAAGGTCACTTCGCCGCCGGACCAACAGTTCCTGAACCTGGCGTCTCCGTCTCTCCACACCGGATACATCCTGGAGTTCCAGGAGCGGTAGCGTGTGAACTGACTCCTCGGCTCTGTGAGGGAAAACCACAGTCAACAAGAGTTCATAACACACTGAAACAAAGAAATATTATAAAACATAATGACATTTTTATTTATCTTTAAAAACCCCAAGCTGCTTCTGCTGTGGAATTATATTTTATTTTATTCATTGGGGTTTACTGTGTTTTAATTTTCATGTAAATATGTGAATACTGATTATTTTCTGCTGTTTGGAAAATCTTTAAGGTTAAGGTTGAACTTTATTCATCCTCGAGGGGAAATTCATTTGTCACAGCAGCATAAAAAGAGAAATTAAAGTGCTAAATAAATATATATTAGTAGTAATATAGTAGTATAATTTTATTCATCCATTCAACAGAACATGATATATGGATTTCTATGTTAAGTATGGCTGAAAAGGTGTATTGTAGGCTAAAGCAACAGCTTATTTTTGCCTAGTAGGAAAGTTGGAGAAACAGAACAAGATTACGAGATTGCACAATTTTAAACAATGATTTTTTTTTTTAATCTAAACTGAAAACAATAGATAATATTAATCTGAGCAAAAATGTATTTATAAACTATATAAACTTGTACAGAATAAAGAATACATTATGTAAAAAGACTGAAATACTGTGCTCTCCACTTGCTGCACACTAAAAACTCCTGGGTTTTTTCTTTAACCCAATTTCTGGGTTTCTCATGTTGGGTTAAAATTATGGGTTATTTTTCAGAGAGTAACATATAATCTGGGTCATAGAGCTAATATTTTAACCCAATTCTTGGATTGTTTCCAGTTATATACCATATCTGGGTTATGTTTCAAAAAGTAACCCATTTTCTGGGTTACACATTAAAAACTCTTGGGTTATTTCTTTAACCCAATTTCTGGGTTGCTTGTGTTGGGTTTCAAATTATGGGTTATTTTCTGGAGCTTTTACTGTGTGGATACATTTTGGGGTTAGTATACCAAAAATAACATATCACAATTTTTTTTTTTTACAGTACAGTAAAGTTTTTACATTGATTTGATTATTTTGCAAGTTGGGCGGTGCAACCTAACTATTTCCCTGTGTAAAAACAGAACATTTAGGCCAAAGAAGCTTCCTGAACAAATTTTAATCAGTTTGTGCAACTTTTTGTGCTCAGTACAATGGACATTTAAGAGCGTTAACATACCTAAGACTTCAGCTCGTCGGCCAACACTACAACTCATGAATTATCATTGGATTTAAAAGGTAAAAGAGAAAAAAATTAAGATGATTAAGATCTGCAAAGAAAAATCTAATAAACCAAAATTATATTGTCAACGTTTACTCTTGTGCTTTTGTGAATTAACTGACATGTTTGTAGAAGACAATGATCATTTGTCTGTAGAGTGAAAGATGTTTTACTGCGGTCTACAGACAATAAATATCCAACCGAGTTGCAACAGCTGATCTCACCCCAGGGTAAGTCACTCCTCCTCACTCTGCTAAACTCTAACCTCCATACTCCAATCTGATTGGACAAGACACCATGTCATTGTCAAACATACAAAAAGTAGAAGTTTTTTTCCACATTGCCTGTTCATTCATTAGTTTATTTTTTTATTTCTCTTATGTGTTGTTAGTACATTTTTCTATTTGGGAGCTTTAGCTTTTACATTATTCACATGCAAATTTAATATATACTGAATTACTATGTTCATGTATAATAGGGTTGGGGGGAAAAAATCGATACAGCATAGTATCGCGATATTTTGCGGCGATATTGTGTCAATAGACGGATGCCAAGTATCGATCTGAACAGAATGAAGTTTATCTTATTAGAAAAAACAGATGTTAACAAAGTTTTCAATTGGAGACGTCATAATTTGCAGTTTGAAATGTATCACAGCATATTTTTAATATCGCAATAATATCGTATTGAAACACAGGTATCGTGATCCTACCTCTAATGTATAGTAGGCCTATATGCTAATATTGTAGACCAATGTTTCCACAGTCCAATTATGATTAACACTAAAAAAGAAGATATAAAATATATGCTGTTTATACTCAAATTAGATGTCATTAACACATATGGTTGCAAAATCTTATTCCAAATTTTAAAAATCATCATCTGGATATTTCCAAATATACAGAATATAACATGGTATTTCATTTTTTATCTTAATATTATATCCCGAGGATGGTCTTGTGATATAACAAGCGACATATACGTCAACATCACTCTTGACTTTCATAAAAACGTATATGTGATTTATTAGGCAACATTTAAATCAGAATATGTTCAGCTCTGATTGTGGAGTCGAGGGTGCGTTCAGGAAAGTCGAGGTTCTTGGTGGTGAGAGTCACGCGACTTGAAACAATCTCCTCCAATCCCTTTCATGTGACCATCAGCTGAGCAGCAGCATCAGTAATCCCAGACTGAGGCTGAGTGTGTGTGTGTGTGTGTGTGTGTGTGTGTGTGAGAGAGAGAGATGCACTACTTAAAAATGAAATTGTTACATAATGACCAATTATTTTCACATTTACAAGAATAATAATGTATTTTCAAAAAGAAATAGCATTATGAATTTCAGTATTTTCCTGATTTACACCAAACACCTTTGGAAAATCAGTGTAAGAAACGATTTGATGGTGTGAAACTGGTGTGTAAACGATGTTTGTAGGCTTATAATGTCCCTCTTTTTCTAACAGAGGCATGAAAGAGGCAGAAAATTACATATCAGACCATTTGATGTGCACAATCACACACACATAATCACTAAAGACCCACACATAAGCTGCCTAAACTAATAGGAAGCAGAAAATTACATTAGACACAGTAATTAAAAATGATTATTTAAACTCACTGTTGGTTTTACCTCACACCCACACAGAAAAAAAATACAAATTTAGTAATTTAGTCTTAAATAAAATAGAAAATTGAACTTATATCAACAAAATCTTTGCATTTAACACATTTAAGTGGAAAAAAAGTCAATTGAAAAGTTGTTTTTAGTGAAGAACCAAGGAGGAAGTGATCAAATGAACAGGAAAAAAACCCCTTAAAAACCACCAGATTATTGATTGTTTGATTGATTATCAATATCTTCTCATGTAACCCTACTCACTTGAGGCATCGGTTGATGATGTCGAGGCCCAAACCAGCAGAACCACCGTCACCAGAGTCGTCGTCGTCGTCGTCGCCATCCTGAGATCCTTCACCCGGCAGAACCTGAACCCCAACAGACCAGACCAGAACAGACCAGAACTCCCACTGAGACGATTTAAGAGGAGAAACCTCCTCACGCTCTTTAAGGCGGCTCCTGAGTTCCTCTCACCTCTGACATCATTGTGAGTCTGTGAACTGGCACCACCCACCTTAAAAAAACACAAACAAACACTAATATGTGTGTCCACTATTGTTGTCAGTTTTATAACTTTTACTTCATTGTTTGAGCCTCATTTAACTGTTGTTTAACTGTGTATCTCCAATAAAGTGATAATGAATAATAATAAATAGATGTTTGAACACTGATATGTTTTTAATTATAAAACATTAACAACAGAGCTGGTTAATATGTAGCCTATAGATGTTTATCCTGTGCTACAGCATAATACATTTCATAATATCCTTCATTAAATTCAATTAATGATATTATGACGCACTATAAAAGAGGCAGAACTGATGATCTACCCACTCGTTTATTCCTAATTAAACAATAGGCATTTTAAAAACAAAGGTAAAAAAAATATATCTGTAGAAACACGAGTGAAAAATAAAATGCAGAAACTTTTCTGTTTTTATCACTATTGTTGTCAGTTTTATAACTTTTACTTCATTGTTTGAGCCTCATTTTAACTGTTTATTTTTGAGTTTCTCCAGTAAAGTGTCTATAATAAAGCTAATACAGATAAAGGTGCATTCAAGAGAACTCAGATTTTACAACTTCACTCATTTCCTGGTGCAAAAAAAATGGTTTTCTACACAATATGAAGAGTGAATGTTGTACGTGTGACGGATGAAGGAGGGGGGAGAGGGGCTGAGATCTGGCGGCCAAGCCCGAGTCATGCCTGTGTGAGTGTGTGTGTGTGAGAGAGTGTGTGACGTCTGACCTCACAGCTATGTGTGCGTGGACGTCACAAGATGAGTGTGTGTGCACGGCAAAATCAATGGCATCCTTTTTTTGTTTTCTCCCTCAGCCTCCTGTCGTCCAACCTCCAGGCTGCTGCAGCTCTGAGAATCCGAGTCCTCGTGGTGGTAACACACACACACACACACACACACGCACACACACACACACACACACGCACACCCGTGCTCGCTGTGTGAGGCGCATCCTGCACAGTTTCATTCAGGAGATTAACAGAGGGAAGTCTGGAAATGATCATAAAGACACGACAGAATCGATTTTCATTCATATTATTATTTATTTTTATTTAATTTGTGCACATTCAGACTCTTCTGAGTTTATAATGAGCCTCAAAAAAGTCAATAAATCCTGAAACAAGATATCATTGATACATCTATGTTATTCCAGTGGCCCAGAGTCTAAACTGTGAGTGCTATTCACCCGGGAAAAAAAACAGAAATGCAACATTTAGATGTGTTTATTCACCATCTAAAACATTATAGATGTTTTATACTGTGTTATATCATAATAGGTTTCATAATATCCTTCAATAAATTCAATTAATAGTAATGTAACGCGCTATAGAAGAGGCAGAACTGATGAGCTACCCACTCGTTTATTCAAAATTAAACAACATGCAAAGGTAAAAATATAAATGTATGAAACATGAGTGAAAAATAAAACACAGAATCTCTTCTGATCTTCTCTGCTTTTGGATTTAGTATTCATTCTTTATCGGTTTATTATTTTATTGATTTAAACCTTATTTATCCCAAAACAGCATCAGTTAAAAGGAGACACAGAAGAGAGTCATTGAAAAAGATAAAGAAAGGCAATTAATTAATAAAGTTAATAAATGAGTAACTAAATAAAAGGACAGCACAAGAAAGGCAAAGTAAAAGTATTAAAGGGCCGAAAAACGTACTTTACTTTAGATCTTGATTTAACTTTAAAATGTGCACTTTGTTATATACAGTATAATAATGAAATAGATGTTTGAACACTGATATGGTTTTAATTAGGATAAATCGTATTAACAGAGCTGGTTAATATGTATTTTCCCACCGCTGCTGTTGTCTCATGTCAGTGAGTCTGCTCAGGCTGCTACATGTGACCTCTCATGTGCTAACAGCAGAGTTCAGGGGGAAATAAATCCGCCCCACAGAGCACCTGACCCAACATACCACAAGTAGTCGACCATCAGCTTCTTTCCTCATTAGTCTCTCCACTCTATAGGATCTTAATAGCTTTGTTTCAGGGGGATTAGTATGAAATTTACTCACAGTCTGAGTTTCACACAGAGGAAGTCATGGGAAATAATAATGGTGGTGATACGAACCGATAAAAGTTTGTGTTCTACATGTGCTCTGAAATTCCTGGATATTTATTATAGATTATATTAAATATGCAGAATTATAACTGTGTTCAGAAAGTTTTCAGACCCCCGGGCTCCTCAAACTGTCTCCACCTTCAAGTCCAGGCTGAAAACCTTCGTCTATGACAGAGCTTTTACTTAGAGCTGGTCGTCTCCTCCTCTCCTCTCCTCTCCTCTCCTCTCCTCTCCTCCTCTCTCTTCCCCTTCCCTACCCTCTCCTCTTTCTCCCCCTTTCCTTTGCTTTCCTCTCCTCTCCTCTCCTCTCCTCTCCTCCTCCTCTCTCTCT